>NC_046663.1:40335656-40388584 GCF_010883055.1 Belonocnema kinseyi
ATCTCTATCCCATCCACACACTACTCCTTTCCCCTGCCGAGTGAGTCACGCCTACCCCGAAAGGGAAATGGCTTAATGGTGTAATAATAATAATAATAACATTTTAAATGTGTGTAAATCAAAATCCTTACATGTGGAAAAAACTTTCTTTGAATATGTTATTTAATTTTGAAGATTTACAATTAAAAATTCTTCAATTTTTAAAATGTACAATTAAAGAAAATTTAAAAATCTATCATTTTAAAGATTTACAATTTAAAGCTATACAAATTAGAATAGTAACAATAAACATTTTTTGCATTTGAAAAATATGAAAATAAAAATTATTTAATGTACAATATATATATTTTTAAATTAAATAAATATACATTATTTATTCGAATTTTCTGATTTGATTTGTTTGAGTAGTATTTGCTACAGACTTACTCTCCTCTTTATAAATTGTCCCAAGAAGATTGTAAATTTGAGTGTTAAAGCAAGAATCTCCAAAACCAAAAAAAATTCCTCCGATGATTTGCAAAATCGGTGAAGGAGTTACGAGCTCAATATCCTCGGTATCCTGAAATTTTGTAATTAATTTCATCAGTTATTATAATATATTATTTATGAGATTTAATAAATTTCTTTAAACTAAGAAAATGTGTCATTAGATTAAAAATTAAAAAATCTAAATATTTAAAAAAAACTACTGATAGAAGATGTAATATATGTTAGTTGTTAAAAATTTTTTAACATTGAAATTCAAGCTTGAATTCGATTTTAGAAAAGTATTATCTGTTGTTTTTAGAGAATTCAAAAAGATTTTTGAACATTTTGAAACTGTGGAAAAAGAATATAGAAAATTTAAAAGAAAACTTTTTTATTTTACTGGTTGTTTAAAAAATTTAGAAAAATACTAGTCAGTTTAAAAGATATTTGGGACTTTTAAAAGTTTAGAAGAAAAATTTAAATATGGTCTGAATTTTAAGAAATATTTTCAAGTTAAAAAACTATTTAATACCTTTTCAAACTTTCCCAACTTCCTAAATATCTTTTAAACGGAATCAAATTTGTCCTACTATTTTAAAAAATCCTTTAAAATTGAAATAATTACCTTGAAAGCTTCTAGATCTTTTTGAAATTTTTAGGGGATGCCTGAGAAATCCAGAAAAATGGAATTCTTAACACTGGAAATTCCTCAAAAAATAAAATATTCGAAATAGAAAATATCCGTAGTTAGAGAATTTCCGAAAATTTCAAAATGTAACCTAAGACTTGAATTTTCTACTGAAAAAGGCCCATTCTGAGCCAACAGTGTAATAGTTACATTTCGAACCAAAATTATTAATTTTGCAAGAATTTAATTTTTAAAAAGGTGAATTAAAAAAAAAGTGAAACAAAACTGAATCAATTTTCAACCAAAAGAAAGAAAAAATTTAAATAAAAGATTCAAATTTTTGAAACAATAGATAGATATTCAAAAAAGAGATGCATTTTCAAAAAGAGTTGAATTTTCAACATAAAACATTTTTCAGTCCAGAAAGAAAAAAAATTCAAAAAAATTGTCGAATTTTCCAGCAAAAAAAGATAAATCGTTAACAAAAACTTTTAATTTTCATTCAAAAAGAGTGGGATCATTAAAATGATTGATTTTCAACAAAAAAATTCATTTCTGAGAAAGAAGTTAAAAATTCAACAAGGTATTCAAATTTTTAACTTAGAGTAATTTTCAACTAACAGTGGAATAATTAAATTTTCAACTTAGAACATTAATTAAAAAAAAAAAGATTTCATCATAATCGTTCAATTTGCTAACAACAACAAAAAATTTACTTTTTAATAAGTTAGTGAATCTTTAAGCAAAAACATTTTTTTTTATTTTCAAAGAAAAAAAAGGAGGAATTTTCAACGAAAGAGATAAATTTTTGATTGAAATTATGAATTTTAAACTGGAAAAACTCGATTCCTAACATTTATTTTCAAAAACAGTGTTTAAATTTAATACTAAAAAGGAGAAATTAGGGAAAAAAATGGAATAGTTAAATTTTCAACAAAAAAATATTTTTCAGTCAAGAGTCAAAAAAAATTTCAACCAAATTATTGAATTTTCTACAAAGCAGTTGCGTTTTGAACCAAAAGTTGAATTTTGTATCAAAATAATTGAATATTCTAAAAAGGACGAATTTTCACCAAAAAAGTTAACTTTCAACCGAAAAAGACGAAATTTTAACAAAACATTTAAATTTTAAACAAAAACTAATGAAATTTGAACAAAATTTTTTCATTTTCATTAAAAAAGATAAATTTTCAACCGAAGAAAGAAGTAATTTAGAAGATAATATTTAAATTTTTAACACAATAGTTAAATTTAAAAAAAAATAATTAATTTTTCAACTGAAATGATGAATCTTTAACCAAAAAAATTTATTTTTAAGAAAGTAGTTTAAGATTAAACTAAATAGTTCAATTTTCACTATAAAATATCAATTAAAAAAAAGGTCAGTTAAGAAACATAGAATGGTCACATTTTCAAAATTCAACTCTTAACATTTCCATATATTTCCGGCAATTTATGAATTTTTTGGGTCATTTATGGTAATTTTACAGGTAAACAAGTAACTTAACCTAAATTACTTTAAATTAAATTTTAATCATTTTTATGTATTTCCGGTAATTTATTTTTGTGTTCAAAAAAAGTCAATTGAAATCTTTTTAGATGAAAATTCAACCTTATTTTAACATTTTTATTTTTTATTAAAAAATTCAACTATTTTAGTACAATTTTCATTTTTCTCGGGCAAAAATGCAACTGTTTGGTTAGAGATTCAAACATTTTGTTGAAAATTCCTACTTTTTGGTTTAAAATTCTTCTATTATTCTAAAGATTTAGCAATTTCGTAGAAAGTTTACTTTTTGTTTAAATTTAATACTTTGGTGTGAAAAAGAGAACTGGAATCTTCAATCAAAATCTTTGATACAAAGTATTGTTATTTGTTATTAAAAATTCTTCCTTTTTGATTGAAAATTTAATTTTTGTCGTAGAAACTAATTTCCTGCTTAAGAATTCATATTTTTATCGGGAAGAATCAACTAAAGTCTTTTTAAAAAGAAAGTTCAACAATTTAAAACAAAAAATTATCTTTTTGATTTAAAAATTCATCTGTTTTAGGAGAGATGTAATGTTTTTTTAAATTAAAATGTCACTTTTTTAAAAGTTCTTCTTCTTTGCAGCAGTATTCAACTATTTTGTTTGAAATATTTGGTTGAATCATTTTCTATTTAGCAGAAAATTGACCTATTGTTTGCAATTCCAGTTTTTCCTGTTGAGAAGTGAACTGGAATCTTCCTTGCCTGAAAATTTAATTATTTAAAAAAATTTTTTAAATTTATTTGTTTTAGAAGAAATTTCATCTTCCTTGAAGAAAAATGCTACTGTTCTAGTGCAAATTTAGTTTCTGTTTGAAATTTATAATTTGTTGTTAAAAGATAGACTAAAATCTTTTCTGGAAAATAGTTCAACTTTTTAAAAAATGGTCGTTTTTTATTACAAATTTATCTATTTTGTTACAAATTTCATCTATCTTAGAGAAAAAATAATCTTTTTTGGTAAAAAATTCGTTTCTTTGCATTAAAAATTCAATTTTTCAGTCGAAACTTATTTCTTATTAAAAAATTCATATTTTGATTGTAAAGTCTACTGAAATATTTTTTAATAGATATATCAACTATGTTTTTGAAAATCAATTCATAAAGAAATAATTTTATTTAAAGATTTATATTGTTGGTTGAAAATTCATTTCCTTTGCTGAAAGTTGAACTATTTTGTTGCAAATTAATCTATTTTAATATGAAATTCAAATACTTAGGTGAATGCTAAACTACATCGACAAAATTTTATTTCTTTGATTGAAGGCCTATCTATAATATTGGTTGAATATTTAACGGTTTGGTGAAAAAGGTTTTTTTTGTCGGAAATTAATTTTACAATTGAAAATATAACTTTCAAAATTTTTTTGAGATGGATATTTCTCATTTAAAAATTCTCTTTTTTGATAAAAAAATTAGTTTTCTAAAATTTTATTTATTTCTAGAGTGAAAAATCTTTATTTGTTAAGAACCCGTCTTCTTGGTTAAACAAATTTTGTTGCATAAATTTCAGCTTTTTTAATTGAAATATAAACTCTGTCACTTTTTTGTTGAAAATAAAAGTATTTTGTTAAAAAGCCAAGCTTTATAGTATAAAAGACATATTTTTGTTTAAAATAAATTAATAAATTTGAAAATTTTAAATTTGTGCCTGAAATTCTGTTTTATTTTGTTTTTAAAGGATTGTATGCTAAGAGTATGACAAGATAAAAATGCTGGTTATATTCCTAATATAAAAAACCTCTTATAAACATGGTAAATAATTTTGTTAAGAAATTAAAAAAATGATATAGGTAGGTTATGGTGACTCTTGAAAGGTTCTTCAATTGGGCAATCGATGCGACTGGAAGGCGCGAACAAACAAAAAAGATACATTACTGTTGTATTCCCAGTATTGAAAAAGTTTTCCTCTTGTCAATAAGATTAAAAATATATTTTTTAAATTTGTATATCGGGATTTGCTAGACGATAAGAAGTCATAGAAGGTTCGTCTATAAATCATTCAGCGAGTCTATGAGATGCGAACCAAAATGTCAGATACAGTACTGTAGTATTCCTAATATGGACAAAGTTCTTCTCCTATAAATAGAATACATACTTTTTTTTTAATTCTTAAGTAATTACTGGTGGGTCATAAAAGGCCCAAGAATAGGACAATCGATGCATCTCAAGAACGCGAAAAAATAAATTAAATCGAAATAAATAAGGAAAGTAGATTTTATGATTTGGGTCATTATTAACCTCTCTCTATCAGGAAGCAAAAGAGTATGAAACAAAAGTCTGATCTACAAAATTAAATATTAAAATAAAATGAGAAATTAGGAAAGAAATGGCGGAATTTAGAAAAGAGATGCGAAAGTGGGGAGAGGTTAGGGAACATTTGGAAAAAACGTTGAAGAGCTTTAAACAAAGATAAGAAAAAAAGGATGACCATAATAAAAAGTTAGAGCATTTGGAAAGTATGATAATGTAGATCAAAGAATCAAAACTGGAGGTTGGAATAGGGAAGAGTGTGAGTAATGAGAGGAAAATGACAAGGTAAATAGAAAGAAGATTAGAAAATAAAGAAAGAGATTAGAGAAAAAGAAACATAGTGATAAAGGGTCTAAGATTAGAAGGGGGAGTTGAAAGAAGAAGTAAAAAATATGTTAAAAAGGATAAATGCTAAAGTAAAGATTGAGGAAATGCGAAGTGTAGGAAAGGAAAGGCGAAGAGAACGAATTGTACTAGTGAAACTAAAGAAATGGGGACATAAGAGGGAAGTGACGACAAAAAAGAGGTTGTTATATGGATGCCCGGAGAGAATAGAGGATGATTTGGCATGGGTAGAAAGGAATATTTAGAGTATAAGATCATGAAAATAGGAGAAAAGGAAAGAAGTAAGGAAAAAAGAACGTGGGTTAAGTATTGCAGAATACAGCTAGACGAATTATAGTAGGATTGGGACGAAGAAAGGGAAGAGATAGAAAGAAATAAGGTGCCGAGAAACTAGAAGAGAAGAGAAAGGGAGATACGAAGATAAGAAATATTACGAAGAAAAAAGACACAAGAAACCAATGTAGGGAAGAATGGCGAATATGGCAAGTTCAAAATGCAAAGAAGAAGTATGAAAATGTAGAGCAATGGGAGGAATGGTAATGAGAGTAAGAAACGAATGTTTACCAGAGAAGGTTAGAAAGAGATGAAAGAGATAAAGGAAACGATTTTAAAAAATGAGGAAGAGATTACCTATGAGATTTCTAAGGGAGGACAGAATATAGAGGAGGAAGGGAATGGGGAGAAGAGAGAGGAAGAAGTACTGAATAGGGAGGGAAAGAAATGTTTAAAGAGCTTGAAGGACTTGGTATAATTCATCTTAAACGGAAATATATAGGGACATGAGCAACGAGAATATACACTCTTAGTAGGAGAAAGAGAAACGGTATTTAATTATGTGATAGTAGATCATGAGGCAAGAGGGGAGGTCAAGAAACTAGAAGTAGGAGATTATATTGATTCGGATCACTTTCCTTTAATAGTGACATTAGAGGGAGCAATAGGTAATTGCAATATGGGCAAAAAGTAAGCAAAGGTAAGAAGAGCAGGAAAAGGGGATTGGTCAATGGAAGGAAAAGAACAGTTTAAAGAAAAGGTCAGAATTATTAAAATGGGAGAGGGAAATGTGGACGAAGAGATGGAAAAAATTATAGGATAAACAAAAAGAGGATTAGCATGCATAAGCAAAAAAAAGTTAGGAAAAAGGGAATAGAGGTGGATGGGATGAGAAGTGTAAAGAGAAAAAGAAGAAGGTCAGAAAGGAATTTAAAAAATAAAGAAAAGAAAAAGTTGTGGAGTAGAATATAGGAGAAAAAGGAATGAGTATACTGAGTTGTGTGATCAAAAGAGAGAGAAATAGAATAAAAGGTTTAAGGAAGAGGTGGAGAAGGCTAGAACGGAAAAAGAGGTCTGAGAGGTAGTAAATAGAGAGAAAAAAAAAGAAAAAGAGTGAACCAGGACATTGAAATGGTAGATTGGAAAAAATATTTTATGGATTTGCAAGGAGGAGTAGAGAGAAAACTTATGAATGGAGGAAAATATGGTAGAGAAAGAGATAAAGAAGAGGTCATGACAAGGGGAGAAATAGTGTAGGTGTAGGGAATAATGAAATATGGGAAGTCACCTGATATAGATGAGATTCCAAATATAATCTAGAAATATGGGGTGATGGAACTGAAGGAATGGGCATGGAGAATGTGTAATAGGGCATGGAGAGGAGGCGGGTGTTCAGAGTTATGAAAAGAAGTAGCAGTGGTACCCATAGTGAAGAAAAGCAAAGAGAAGGATGTTAAATATTATAGGGGGTGACACTGATGCAAAAATTGTGTAAAGTATATGTGCCTGTTTTGTCGGAGAGATTAAAGAAAGAAGTTGAGGAAAAAAAGAATGAACCGTCGAAAAAAGGACCTCGAAGAAGAAATAAAGAGAAAGGGATGGGAAGGAGTTAGGATGGGAGCAGAAAAGATATATACTTTGGTATACGCGGATGATATAGTGTTGATGAAGGAGGATGAAGAAATGATGACGGGCCTAATTACTGGAATGGAGAAATACTTAGATGGGAAAAAGTTGAATTTAAATGTTGAAAAGACAAAGATAATCAGGTTTAGAACATGAGGGAGAAGAAAAAAAGCTGGTATGGCCGGTATTAGGTTATGGAGCGGAGATATAGGGGTGAAACGACAGGAAAGAGATTAAGAGTTTACAAGAAAGGTATATAAGGTGGACGCGAGGCGTAGACTTGAGGACACGTGGAAATATGGTGAGAGAAGAACCGCAAAGGGATAACTTAAGTACTAATGCGGGTAAGAGGACATGGCAATACGAGAGGAAGTTAAGGAAGGTAAAGGGAGGGGAGTTAATGACAAAGTTTTGAAGGAGGTAGAAAATGTGAAAGGGGGACGGGTAGAACAAGCTAGAATAAAGGAGGGAATTTGACTAATTCATGTTTGGTTCAAAATTTCTCGTTTTTAGTGGAAAATTTAACCCTTGTATTAAAAAATTAATTAATGTTCTCAGTTGAAAATTTTATTATTCTATTTTTGGTTCAAAAGTTCTCTTCTTCAGTTAAAAATTTAAGTACTTAGTTGTATTTTTAAATACTTCGTCAGAAATGAATTTTTTAAATTAAAAGTTTATCATTTTAGTTAAAAATTCATCTCTTTTGTTGAAAATTTAAATATTTCGTAGAAAATTGATTTTTTGTTTTTGGTCGAAGATGTAAATATTTCATTTTTTATTTAATTAAAGAATTAAATTCTTTAAAAATAATCTCTTCTCGGTGAAAGATTAATCATTACAATTTTTTTCAAAATTTTTCTTTTTCAGTTGAAATTTTTTTTAGGTCATTTTAGTTGAAATTATGTTAAAAGTGGAATTACTCGGTTCCTTCTTTTTTAAGTCGCAACAAATTCAATAAATTTAACTCTTTTTGTAGAAAATTAGAAATTTTGGTTGAAATTTTGTTTTCTTCTTGAATAAAAATTCTTTCTTTGTTGAAAATGCAACTTTTTTGGTCGAATTTTCTACTTTTTTGTTATAATGCAATGTTTTCCTTAAAAATGAATCGGTTCTTTTGAGGATTCGAATGCTTAGTTGAAAATTCGTCTTTTTCGTTTGAATTTAACTGGTTTTTATTGAAAATTAATTTTTTATAGAAGATTCAACTATTAATTTTTTGTTACAAATGGATTTTTATGTTTCGAAGTTTTCTTACATTTTTGTTTTCAAATTTCTCTTTTTTAGTTGAAAATTCAATTAATTCGAAGAATTTTTAACAAAGTTCTTAGAAATGAACTTTTCGGTTGTAGCTTTTTTTTAATTCATGTCTTTACCTCAAAATTTAACAGTTGTGTTGCAATTTTTTTCTGCGTTTTTTGGGTCAAATTAATCTGTTTTTTAAATCTTGAGAGCTACTAGAAAACTGTGTATTGGTCAGCCATCTTAATCTATATCATTGATGGAATAATATTCCTTTCATTATACGTACAACAAATAATTTCTTAAAGTAATAATATTTTTTCGAATTTAATTTACTATGTTATAGCAATGAATTATCTTTAAACAATTTAAATGTATATAGCGACTGTGCAAAATGAAAGCTTATTTTACAACCATGATAATTATTTCAACTTATCAGAAATTAGTCCTTATCATAAATTTGCCGTTATAAAAATTTCTTAATATTTTATAATTACTAATTATAATCGAAAAAAAGCTAACATCAATTCTATGAAATGGAAATATTTTTAAATTTATTTTCTTAAACATTAAAAAATCTACTATTGATTTTAATCTTGGTCAGCATGATTGCACCTAATTTTGCCTTGTAGCTCACACTTGTAATAATGAGATTGCTACGTTGTATAATTGCAGCACAACACTTTTCCTCAATCTATTGCTGGTTGAGTTCTTCGTTATTTATCCCGAAGGCTTTTATAAACACATCAGCCATCATATCAGCTGATTCCCTGTATCTCACCTTGACTGTTCCTTCTTTTATCACATCACGGATGAAGTGATAACGAATGTGTATCTGCTTTTTCCTTGAGTGAACAACAGGATTTATTGTCAGTTTTTGAGTCCCTTGATTATCATTGAAAATTTGGATGTAACCACATCTTCTTAAATTGATTTCCTGTAAGAATCGTTTCAAATGGGCACCTTCTTTTACAGCTTTGGATCAGCTCATGTATTCTACTTCTGTGTTACACGAAGAAAATTTAGGTAAAACTGTCACGCTAGAAATGAGAGAGAGTCGCTGCACTTCGGTTTGGTGTGGCAAATGCTCCAGATTCGGGGCACTCGTTACTCCAAACTTGTGGAGATCAGTCGCTCCGAAACGTGGGTTCTTTTTTTTGCCTAAACTGCGCAAGCGCGGAACTGTGTCGCAAGCGCCGCGTGTGCAGAAAGGCTCGACTCTACTATTGATTAAACGGTTCGGCCTGTTTAGGGTAATGTTTCTCCCGAATCAGTAGAGCCGTTCTACTAAACAGAAGTGGCGCTATTCACTGTGTGACTGGTGCGTGTTGGGTTAGAGGCTCTACCAAAATTCTCTCCGTGTAGAATCAGCTGCACTACGTTGCTTCCTAGCTTTCGGAAAGATTCAACTATTTGCTAACACAAAAACGTACCCAGTGTATGATTTTCAATCAATAAGGCAACCTCCCCAGTAAGCACTCACGAATCCTTTAATTGGTTTTTCTGTCTTTCCAAAAGTTAGTCCAAGATAGGACGTTCCACGTAGATAACGCAAAATTCTTTTCCCGGCTGCCCAATGCTCCTTCTAGTAGCAAGTGCTGAATTAGCTAATATAGTTGATAGCGCAAGCGATGTCAGGCCGACTTCCAACCGTTTACTATATCAATGCTCCTACGAATTTTCGAAAAGGGTAATTTTCTTTAGAACACGCTTCCTGTTTCTGCAATTTTATTCTTACATTCAAATAGTTGACGCGACTATCTTGGGATCCTCCATGCAAAATCTCTTCAGAAAATCTTCGATGTACATTTTCTGTGAGATTTCCATTTTCCCGTTTTGCGTGTAAACCCTACACAGTGATTTATCGTCCCCAGATCTTTCACATGAAAATTCTTTTTTAAATTCTGTTTGAGTTCTTATATCCATTCTAGGTTGTTTGACAACAACGGAATGTCATCGACATATAGTATGTAGCCAAAAGCATTGTATCTGTGTTTTTATACCATTGATAACCAGATAGTTTAAACCCGTTAATTGTCTTTTTCATTAGGCAGACCTTGTCTTCGTTACGTGTTTCTTGTAGCATCTTCTCAGCTTCTTCTGCTACCTTGAATTCTCGTTTCCATTGTCGAATCTCAGCAACTATTTCTTCTAGCCTTTACGGAAACATGGCACGTATTTCAATACAAATCTGTTCTTCTATGTCTCCATTCAGGAACGTTTTCCATTTAGGTGACGTCTAGTTAGTGAATTTCCACCTCATACTCGATTTCCCAGGCAACTAGTTCTCTGATCGAGCTTAGGCGGGCGAACGAAGCAAAAGTTACCTGGAAATTGATTCCTTGCTGTTGTTAGTATCCCTTCGCCACTCCTCGTGCCTTTCTTCTTACCAGTGTTTCATTACTATTGTACTTATTTCTTAATATTTATCTGGAACCGATCACACTCTGATCTGTTGGTCTATTCACCAACTCCTATGTCTTGTTTTTTATTAGGGAGACAAACTCGCTACGGATGGCTTCTTTCCGTTCATCGGCTTCATTACCAGATATTGAGTCTGCTGCAGAAATTTCAACTATATTTACAATCTCTGGTTCTTCGGCTGTTGCTTCTCCATTTTCGACATTGTACTGCTTTCTAGGTCGAACAGGACACCCAGTCCGAATTCTATTTGGTTTTTCAGGCAGTCTTCGAGGTCCATGAGCTGCTTCCCCATTTTCTTCATTTTCAGGGTCTGCAGGTTCCTCTTCTCCCTGATCTGGGTTGTCATCTTCTTATGAAGGTTCACCGTTACTATCGTTACTATCGTTCTGTTGATGGGAATTCTCCTGTTAATTTAACATCTCTACTTAAACCAATAGTGTTCCCTTCTGTAAAACAGATTCTGTATCCCTTTAATACGTTAAGTTTTCCTTTTCCAGCTGTCTTGAGTAAGGAATATGCTTTGCATCCAAAAGTATGCAGATAAGAGAGGCTCGGCGGCTGCCCCTTCCATTCTTGAGACGGAGTTCCCTCACCCAGATTCTAGAAAGACACCGGCTTCTCACAAGATTCACTGTCGCTATCGCCTCGACCTGAAACTGCGGTGGGAGATTAGAATCGATCATCATGTACTTCGCCATTCCAACTAATGTTCGGAATTTTCTTTTAACCACACCATTTTGCCGAGGTGTGTATGATACATAAAATTCTCTCGCGATATCGCACCCGTTTAAATGTTTTTCAAAGACGTAATGTCCATTTCTGGTAGCTTGTCCACAGAATAAAAAAATTTGTTCATGTGATCGTGCACATCCTCAACTTCGATAGTTTTTTTGAAGAGTAAATTGTTTCAGCAAAGTTGTTTTTCTTTGAGCAACCCTTTGATTGTTAAATGAAATGCAACTTTAACCAAATACTATTCGCCGTCGCACATCCCTTGATCTGTAAGAGGTTTGGTCTAGGAATTAGCCCTTAAACATATGACAAGGCATCATTTTTCACTAACAATGCTTTCATTTGCAACTTCCACGTATCAGAATTCTCTTTGCTGAAAAGTTATATGCGTGTCGAATATGCGTTTCTATTTATTTTTAATACACCTGCTGTCCTGGGCCCATAGCCTGTAGAAAATTAGTGGATTAGGAGCAAATACACAATAACACGATATCTGATAACTGCAATATATATTTACGAATAATGAATTGTATTAGGCCTCGAATGCTTCGATCCCCATCGACGTACGATCTGCAAGACGACTGATGAACCTGAAGCAATATGCGATTTTGCCGCTAACTCACACTTGTAATAATGAGATTGCTACGAAGCATAATTTCAGCAGAACATGTCAAATCTATATTTAACTTAATAATTTTAATTTAGGCACAATTTTTTCTAAGTTATGAGTAAATAAGAGAGCAACTTTGTGGAGTTCTAAAATCCACAAGACCTCACCTGCAGCTGAGCGACAACTGAGAAAATAAAAATCGTAGTGCACAATTGAAGACAAAAATTATTCTGTAGAAAAAAATAAAGTTCTACAAACTAATCATTTTCATTTTTAGATTGCATTTTTTATATAGGAATGCTTATAATAACAGTTATGGAAGATATTTATAAGATTATATTATTTCTAGAATCGATTAAGCCTAAAATAAAAAAAATATATTTTAGTAAGTAAATTTTTAAATTATGAATTGATTTCCGTAAATGATTCTTCTATTGATGTTTTCTTCTATACACATCATATAAGATTAGACAGTACTTTTCCGCGGCCACTGAAATTATATAGTTACTTATCATGTCGTGAATATAATATTCATACATTTCGAAAGTTGTATAACCATAATAAGTTTGCTATATACAATTTTTCATTTATTCGTATTCAAAATTTAGATGATTGAAAAATTCGGAAATATAAAATTATCGACCCTGTAAATTTTCCAAATTGGAAAATTTCCGAATAGAAAGTTTTCGAAAAATAAAATTCCTGAATAATGAAATTCTCAAAAGTGTATAGTAATAACGAATTTGAAAATTCCTGAATAATGAAATTCCTGACAGAAAATTGCCAAATTATAAAATATCCTAATTAGAAAATTACCGAATTATAAATATCCGAACAGTTTATATTTATAACGTATTGGTATATTCCCGAATAATAAAATTCCCGACAGTTTATAATGTTACCGAATTTGAAAATTCACGAATAATAAAATTACCGATAAAAAATTACCAAATTATAAAATATCTGAACTAGAAAATTACCGAATATTAAAACTCCCGAAGCGTGGATAATATTACTGAATTGAAAAATTTACGAATAACAGAATTCCCGACAGTTTCTAATATTACCGAATTCGAAAATTCCTGATTAACAAAATTCCCGATAGAAAATTGCCAACTTATAAAATATCCGAACTAGAAAATTAGCAAATTGAAAAATTCTTGAACATTTTATAATATTTCAGAATTGGGGAATTCCCAAATAATAAAATTGCCGACAGTTACTGATGTTACCGAATTTGAAAATTCACAAATAATAAAATACTTGACAGGAAATTGCCTATTTATAAAATATTAAGGAATTTTAGCAAATAAAGTTTAATTATTATGAAATTTTCAAATTCAATAATATTATAAACTGACGGGAATTTGATTATACGGGAATTTGTCAATTCGGTAATGTTATCAGCGTTCTTGAGGGGTTATTATTTAGGGGTTTTATTATTCAGGAACATGATGTTCGGGAATTTTATTATTCGGAAATTTTCTCATTTGGGAGTCTTATTATCCGGGGATTTTAATATTTGGTAATTTTTTTATTTGGGAGTTCTATTTTTCGGGAATCTTTCATTTGGGAATTTTTTATTTGGGGGTTTTATGATTCGGGAGTTTTATTATTGGGGAATTTTATTATTTTTGAATTTTATAATTCGAGAATTTTATTATTTGGGAGTTTATTCATTTGGGGAATATTGTTATTTAGGAATTTTACAGTCGGGAATTTTATGTTTCCGTATTCTGAATTTCCCTTAAGGAATTTTCAAATTCGGTAATATCATAAACTTTTTGGGAATTTTATTCGGGAATTTTTATATTTGGCAATTTTATTATTAGGGAACACTAGTTTTCGAGAATGTTAATATTTATGAATTTTATTATTTGAGAATTTTATTATTCGAGAATCTTAATATTTGGGAATTTTATTATTCGGAAGTTTCAGTAGTAAGAAATTGTAATATGAAGGAATCTTATTATTTGGGAACTTAATTATTATGTTGAATGTTGTTATTTCCAAATTTTACAGTCGAGAATCTTATTTCTCAGGATTTTCAGTCGTCTTCGGCAATTTTAAAATTCGGTAATATTATAAATTGTCGGGAATTTTATTATTCAGGAGTTTTCAAATTCGGTAACAGAATAAACTTTTTGGAAATTTTATTATTCGGGAATTTTTATGTTTGGGAATTTTATTAATCGGTAGTTTCATTATTTGGGAATGTTATTATTTGTGAATTTTATAATTCGAGAATTCTATTATTTGGGAGTTTATTCATTCGGGAATATTGTTATTTAGGAATTTTACAGTCGGGAATTTTCTTTTTCGGTATTCTGAATTCGTCTTAAGGATTTTTCAAATTCGTTAATATTATAAACTTTTTGGGAATTTTGTTCGGGAATTTTTATATTTGGCAATTTTATTATTAGGGAGTATTAGTTTTCGGGAATGTTAATATTTAGGAATTTTATTATTTGAGAATTTTATTATTCGAGAAACTTAATATTTGGAAATTTTATTATTCGGAAGTTTTAGTAGTACGAAATTTTAATATCGAGGAATTTTGTCATTTATGAGTTTAATTATTATGGGGAATATTGTTATTCACGAATTTTGCAGCCGGAGAATGTATCTTTCGGGATTCTTCAGTCGGTTTCGGGAATTTTCAAATTTGGTAATATTATAAACTGTCGGGAATTTTTCAATTTATTAATTTTATACACTTTTGGGGGATTTTATTATTAGGGAATTCTTATATTTGGGAATTTCATTATTCATGGGTTTTATTATTCAAGAATGTTTTTATTGGGAATTTTTAAATTCGGTAATATTATAAACTTTTTAAAAAATGTTATTATTCGGAAGTTTTATTATTCCGGAATTTTAATATTTGGGAATTTTTTAATTTAAGAATTTTATTATTTGGGCATTTAATAATTTGAGAATATCGTTATTTAGGAATTGTGCAGACGGGAGTTTTATTTTTCGAGATTCTTTAGTCGTCTCCAGGAATTTTCAATTTCGGTAATATAATCAACTTTTTTGGACTTTTATTATTCGTAAATTTTATTACTCGGGAATTTTATAATGCACGAATTGTATTATTTGGGTGTTTCATTTTTCGAAAGTTTGCATCCATCCCATTAATACTTGTTTTACAATCAATAAATTGACTATTTAAAAATGTATCAGGAATTAAAACCATTATTGTTATTTCAAAAGTATATACAATAAATTCCTAATTTTCAGTGAAGTTATTGTGGAGTATTTTTTCATAAAACATAATATTGTACACAAATTTTGTAGATTTTTGTATTGATATTATTTACATATTGTTTATTGGGCCTTTTCTTAATACTTAAGGATATACTGTAGCTTGAAATCAATTGATAAAAATTAAATTTCAAATGTGTTATATCTGTTAGGCTGTTGAATAAATCATATGAAAAAATATATTTTTGATTTAGCACTGTCTAGAATTTATTAACAAAATTAAAAAGCATTTATTCACAAACCTAAAAGAAAAAATGGTATTCCTCAATTTAAGTTTGAGCATCAAATTAAAGATAAGGCAAATATGGATAAACAATAATGATCTCAATTTTCTCCAAAAATGAATTAATCACGTTTTGTTCGGCTACGCTTTAATTCTAGTAAAATTATAAAAAATAGTGTGCCATGTGCATTTAGTACGTGATTTGAATGTTGATTGACTAATTATAAAATTAACATGTATGTTCCGAATTGAAAAAAATTCAAATAAAAATTACAACGATCTCAATTTTTGAACATTCAAATTTGCAGAAAATTTCAAAAACTAAAAACTCTTTCAAATAAAATGCATGAAAATTACTATTACTTAATAATATTTCCAGCCTTTTTGGGGAATATGTCTAAATTTCAATTTCTTTCAAAATTGAAAAAATTTAGCACATATAAACCATAAAAAGTCTGAAATTTTTAACATTAAAAGTTAAATAAATGTTCTAAATTAAAAACTCTTAATTATTTTTAAAAAGTGTACAATTAAAAATATGGCAATTTTGACCATTTTCAAAAGTGTTATTTTCAATTCTAAATCTTCCAAATTGAAGGAAACATGAATGTAGGTCATAAAAAGTAGATTATTTTTAATTATAAAACTTAAAATTTGCATATATTTTAAAAATTAAAAACGCTTAATTTTTTTAAATGTGTATATAAGATTGCTTAAATTTGTATAATCTTTAAGATCAAAAGTCAATTTTGGAGTTCTAAATCTTTGAAACTGAAGACAATTCAAATGCCCTAATAAATCTAATAAAATTACTAATACTGAATAATAATATTTTAAACTTCTTTTAGAAAGATGTCTATTTTGAAGATTTGCAATTCAACATCTCTAAATTTTTAATGTCTACAATTTAAAATGATGTGACTTTGAATTTTTTTAATAGTTCAATTTTCAAGATTTACAACCTAAAACTCTTCAAATTTAAAGCTGCATAAATGAAAAGTCTTAAATTTTGATGAATTTCAAGATCACAAGTTAAAATTTGTAATTTTGCAAATTAAAAAAATTTCGAAAAAAAATCATCAAATTTACAAAATTTTTAATTTTGAAACTTAGAACTTGCCTAGTTTTTAAATTCCAAACTCTTCTATGTACAAAACCTATAATCAAAAATGTCGAAATTTTGATGATTTTAAAGATCAAAAGTCAAGTTTTCAATTCTAAATCTTCCAAATTGAAAAAAATTGGAATATAAAGCGTCAAAACTCTAATATTTGAAATTGAAAACTTAAATATGCATTATTTTTAAATAAAACTCATTTGATTTAAAAATGTATCAACAAAATTTTGAAGTTATTTGTATGATTTTTATGATCTATAGGAAAATTTTCAATTCTAAACCTTCGAAATTGAAGAACTTCTGTAGATCTTCTGTAAATGTAAGTTTTTAAATTTAAGACTTACATAAATTATTTTAAATTAGAGACATCAATTTTTCAATTCTAAATCTTTCAAATTGTAGAGAATTTTAATTTAGGGCAATAAAATCACAACATTTTTAATTAGAAAATTTAAATTTGAATAATTGTAAATTGTAAATTTTTTAATTAAAAACAAATTTAAGAAATGATTAATTTCTCAAGATTTATATTCCAAAGGCAAGAAATTTCGACTTTTTTAGTTAGTTTAAATTTTATAGATTTCCAGTTTAAAACTTCTTTATTTTAAAGTTGTATAAGCCAAATTTCTTAAACAGGATGATTATCAAGATGAAAAGTCAAGTTTTTAATTTTAAATCTTCCAAATTAAAGAAATTTTTAATGTGGATTATTGAACCTGCAGCATTTTAAATTTTTAAACTTAAAAGCTGTATAAATTTAAAAAAATTGTAATTAAAAATTTGTTTTGAATGTGTATATAAAGATTATCATTTTTGATGATTTCACGAACAAAAGTCAATATTTTAATTCTAACATGAAGACAATTTGCATAAAATTATAAAATTTTGAAGTGAACAATTAAAACTTGCAAAATTTTCAATTGTGGATTGTAAAATGGAAAACATTTTAATTTTAAAGATATAGCATTTCTGTAATTTGAAGAGTTACAATTGGAAATTCCTTGTATTTCAAACATAAAATTGCAAATAATTGAATTCTTAAAATTTATATTTGAAAGGCAAGAAATTTTCCATTTTTTAGCAAGTTTAAATTTGAATATTGCCAATTGAAAACTCTTATATTTTAATCTTTCATTTTCAAAATTAAATTATTAAAAATATATTAAAAATAACATTCATATAAAATAGAAGTCCTAATTATCGAATAATTTGCAAATTTAATGTTTTAAAATGAAAAATTCTGAATTTTTGATCTTTTATAACTGAAACTTTATTAATTTCGAAGATTTTAAGTTCAAATTCCTGACTTTTGATTTTCAAAATCATCGCAATTTAAGATTTTTTATTTACACATCTTTAAAAATTAAAGTTTTTAATTGTTAATCTTCAAAATTGAAGTTTTTGTATTTTAAAAATTTAAAATTAAACTATTTCAAAAAATGTTCGATAATGCACATTCAATATTAAAGAGTCATACATTTAAAATTTTGAAAATTAGAGAATTTTCCATTCTAAATCTTTTAAACTGAATTACATATTAAAAACAAATTCAAAATTATATACCTATCAAAAAAGGCTTCAAATTAATAAATTTCAATCTTAAGTCTTTAAAATTGAACTACATATTGAAAAAACTCTCTATAATTACAAATCTTTAAAATATACATCTTAAAAATTAAATTAATTTTAATTTTAACAATTCAAAATTGAACTATTAAAAAAAATCGATAATACACATTAAATATTGAGGAGTCTTCAATTTTAAATCTTAGAAATTGAAGAATTCTCCCTTGTACATCTTCAAGACTAAATTACATATTAAAAAAAAAACATTGAAAATTGCATATTTTTAAAATATTAATCTTAAAAATTAATAAATTTCAATTTTAAATCTTCACAATTGCAGAATTTTGAGTTGAAAATCTTTTAAAATTAAAAACATTTAAACTGCAAATCGTTAACATTGAAGAAATTTCGATTGTTAAACTTCAAAATTGAAATATTCCAAAAAAGTTTCCAAATTTCATACCTCAAAAATATGATTTTTGAAAATTGAATAATTTGTAATTCCAAATTTTGAACATTCAAGAATTTTCAAATGTAGCTTTTAAAAATTGAAAAATATTGAATTGAAAATATTTCAAAATTAAGGAGTATTCAATTTAAAAAATGTACGCTAAAAATGTTAAAAATTGAAAAATTAATTTTTTGACAGAGCACTTCTTAAATTATAAGTTAAATTATTTTCATATTAAATAGTTTAAACATCATTGAAAAGCTTCAAAATTTTATTTTAAAACTTTGAAAACTTTAAAAGTTGTTCAAAATTTCTTTAAATTTAAAATTATATAAAAACATTTTTTAGAACTACAAAATATGTTTTGAAATAAATTGAATTTTCCCTACAATTTTGAGAAAATCCTGGAAATTCAAAACAAAATTTCTTAAAATCTTCGAGATTCTTTTTAAACAATTTTAGAACTTTATTCAAATCTGTTCTTAAATTATGAGTCAAATTATTTTCATTTCAAATAGTTTGAACATTATTGAGAAGCTTGAAAAATTTAATTTAAAAATTTTAAGAAATCTCGAAAATTTTTTCAAATTTATCTAAATTTAAAATGAGTTAAAACTTTTTTTAGAACTACAAAATATCTTTTAAAATGAATCGAATTGGTCCTACAATTTTTAGAAAATACTGCAAATAAAAAAAGTTCTTAACATCTTCGAGATTGCCTTTTAACAATTTTAGAGATCTTTTGAAATCTTTTTGAATATTATCTGAAAATAATTTTCCAAAATGAAAACTAATTTTTAATTTTCCCAAGAATCTTAAGAAAATGTTTTTATTCTTTAGAAATCTCACAATTCTTAAAAAGTTTCTACATTTTTTTGTAGATCTGCAAAAATCTGTATTTTTTCTAAATGTAGGCTGTCGCTATTTGTATCAAAATTACGGTAAAAATAGCTGAACTAAAAATATTCGAATTTTTTTCTTAAGATAAAAAGTGTTCTATTGTTATTAAAACATAAAAATAAACCATTATGAATTAAACATTTTTTCAAAAGATTAGTCAATATTGTAACGTTCAGAGTTTAAAAGCTCTTCAAAATGTTAACGATTTACGACTTTTTATGTCAAACAATTCATTTCAAGATTGTTTACTTTTAAATATATGGTTTCAATTCAATTGTCTTTAATAAACAGTGAAATATTGCTAAATATTAAATAATTATTCTTTTTCTTAATTTAAAAAACTTTAAACTGAATGGATTAAAAATGGAATATTTTAGACTGACACAATATTTTATGAGAAATACATTATTAGGAAGTTATTTTTAAGTTAAAAATATTTTATAAAGTTTCAATCGGATGTTTGCATTTTTTAAGTGATTACAACTTTCGAATTGAAACAGTTTAATTTTGTAGGCTAAAATCTGGAAATTATTAACCTTGAACGGATTTCGAATTTTTTTGTCAAATAAATTTTTGTTCCTTTTTAATACTTAAAGTACAGATACATTAAAAAAATATCTTATTTATATTTACAGTTGTATAAAATAAATGTTTTTTTTTTAATTTCAAATTTAAACGCTTTTAATTTTTAATTGTTTAAGTATTCAAGAGTACATTTTAAAATTCTTCAAATTAAAAATGCAAATTTAAAATAGAAAATTTTTTAAGCAGAAGATTTTTGCAAAACTTATTGTAAACTGAATGATGTCATAATTAAAAAGAATAAAAATTCGACTAATTATTTAAAAAACTAGTGAAATCGAACTTGGATGAATTTATCTTCTAAATATTTGTAAAGTTCCCAGTCAAAAATGAATTAACACTCATTTTCCGGTTATTCCCGGTCTGAAAAAACTGCCGGTTTTCTAACTTTCCTGATTCAGCGGCCACTCTGAAAAACACACATTGAAGTAGAAACATCCGTTTCTGAAACATTTGTTTCGGCTTAGACTCTTAAAGATTGGAGATTGGAGAGTACCTGATGGGAAAAATAGGAGCTCGGCGAATCTACGGGAACTCGGCCATCTGGAAGGACTTACAAGGAGGAACCGAGTTGGAAAAAGGAAGATAAAAGAGAAGGGGAAAAGAAGTTTGAAGTAGGGATTTTGAGACAGAAAGATATTATGGGTTCAAAAACGTCGCTCGCTTTGGTTCTTCCCATACGTGCTGTAGCCCGAGTAGCCCGGATATTCCTAAAATTTGACTGAAAGGTCAAAAACGGACGACTCTCAAAAGAGGAAATTGGGGAAACTTGACATTTTTGGCACAAAAGTGAAAAGGTAGCGAAGCCTAGATTAGCGTCAGATTATTACGGCGCCACCAGTTAATCCGCGATAGGAAGGGCAAGAAATCGCCGCTGGAGGCTGACCATCATGAACTGGTGTCCATCAGATCTCGTTCAAAAAGTAAATCTTTTTTGTTTAAGACCACTGAGCCGTAAGAAGATCATCGACTATTCACTACTCACTGTTTGACTGTTCTATTCTCAGAATATTGAGGGTATTTAATGTGGGGAAAAACCGAAAACTGGTGGGCAAGTTTTCCCAAACTTAGACTAATAAGGACTTACCTGAGACTAGCTGCGATTATGGAGAAAGATAAGAAAGAGGCCCTTTAATACCTTGCAAGATTTCATTTCGAAATCATCTAGCTTTCAATGCTTAAAGTCTTCTCTTCAATATTTTATACACGTATAATATCTTCATTGAAATTCAAAAAGGTCTATTTTTTAAATTTGTAATTGAAGACCCTGCAATTTTTAATGTGTATAATTTAAAATTATGTAACTTTCAAGTTTTTAATAGTTTATTTTTCAAGATATACAATTAAAATTTCTTCAATTTTAAAGATGTATTGATAATTTCGAAATGTTAAAGAACTGTGAAGATCGAAGGACAAGTTTTCAATTTTAAACATTCCAGATTAAATCAATTTTTATTGTAAATCATCAAAATTACAGAATTTTATGTTTTTAAAGTTAAAGATTTTTTGAATTTAAAAATGAAAAACTCGTAAACCTTCAAAATTTATAATTAAAAATTACAGCATTTTTACTTTGTATGTCTGAAACTTGCATATGTGTTGAAAATTAAAAACTGTTCAATTTAAAAAATTTGAAATTATTTTTATTTTGAATATCAAAACTCAAGTTTTCAATTATAAACCTTCTAAATTGAAGACATTTCGAATGTAAGTCATAAACAAACATAATTTACAATTTTAAAACTTAAAATTTAAATAAATCCAAAAAAATTAGAAACTCTTTAATTTTTTAATCTTCTATAGATAAATGCGTAACTTTTGACGATTTTTATGATCAAAAGTAAATTTTTCAGTTCTAAATCATCAAAATTGAAGAACTTTGGAATAAAAAGCATCAAACTTACACAGTTTTTAATTGCAAAACTTAAAACTTGCATAGTTTTCAATTGTCAATTTTTCAAGCTAAAAGTACTACATTTTAAAATATATGTAAATGAAAATCCTTAAATTTTAATGATTTTCAAAAGTCAAATTTTCAATTATTAATCTTCCAAATTGAAGGAATTTCTAATGTAAGTGATCAAAATAATAACATTTTTAATTTTAAAACTTAAAACTTGCATAAAATTTCAAAATTAAAATTACTCAACTTTTAAAGATGTATACATTAAAATCCTTAAATTTTGAAGACATTTCAAATATAAAGCATAAAAAGTAACAAATTTTAATTGTAAAACTTAAAAATTGAATAGTTTTTAATAGTAATTTTCTAAGTAAAAATACTAAAATTTTAAGATGTATTAATAAAAAATCTTAAATTTGAATGATTTTTAAGATCAAAAGTCTAATTTTCAGTTCCTATACTCTTCTATTAAATTAAAGAAATTTCGAATGTAAATCATCAAAATTGAGGATTTTTATATTTTAAAACTTAAACCTGGCATATATTTCTAAATTTTTTTCTCCAATTTTCAAAAGTATTTATTAAAAATTTCAAAATTCTTATTCTTTTGAAAATCAAAAGTAAAGTTTTTAACTCTAACTCTTTAAAATTGAAGAACTTTCGAATGTTAATTATCGAAATTACAGCATTTTTAATTTTCAAAAACTTCAAAATTCTATTCATTTTAAAAATTATAAATTTAAAACCTCTTCAATTTTAAAAATTTATCAATAAAAATCGTTAATCTTCATTTTTTTGAAAATAAAAAGACAAGCTTTTATTAATAAATCATCAAAATTGAAGACATTTCAAATACATAGTATGAAAATGAACGAATTTTTAATTGTAAAACCTAAAACTTGAATAGTTTTTAATCGTAAATTTTCTATGTCAAAAATACTGAAATTTTGAAGACGTATGAATGAAAATTCTAAATTTTATGATTTTCAAGATCGAATAAAGTATAATTTTCATTTCCTCACCTTCTAAATTGAAGAAATTCTGAATGTAAATCGCCCAAATTGCGGTATTTAAAAATTTTAAACTTAAAACTTGCATAAAATTTCAAAATTAAAAACTCTTCAATTTTCAAAAGGAATTATTAAAAATTTCTAAATTTTGATTATTTTCAAGATGAAAAGCTAAGTTTATAATCAAAACTAAAATTTTTCCAAATATTAATCAATAAATTTACAGAATTTTTAAATCAAAAACTTAGAACTGGCATAATTATTAATTGTCAACTTTTCTATCTAAAAGTGCTACATTTTTAAAGATATACAAATAAAAATTCTTAAATTTTAATACTTTTCAAAATTAAAAGTCAAATTTTCAATTCCTGATCTTCTAAATTGTGGAAATTGCGAATGTAAATCATCAAAATAGCGGTATTTTAAAATTTGCATGCATTTTCAAAATAAGAAACTTCTCAATTTTCAAAAGAAATTATTGAAATGATAAAATTCTTAAAATTTTATCATTTCGAAGTTTTTAATTATAAATTATCAAAATTAAAAAGCTTTCGAATATATTATTAATATTATATATGTTTGTATTAATTATAAATTTAATACGTGAAAAATATCACAATATGGAAGAATATAAATAAAAAATCTTAAATTTTCAAAATTAAAATCCCTTCAATTTTGACAAAGTATAAACAAAAATTCTTAAATTTGGATTATTTCGTAGATTAAAAGTCAAGATTTTAAATCCAAATCATCAAAATTGAAAAACTTTCGAACATAAAGCATCAAACTTCCCGAATTTGTTATTGTAAAAGTTAAAACTTGTATAGTTTTTAATTGAAAATTGTTGAAGCTAAAAGCTCTACATTTTTAAATATATATAAAAACATTCTTAAATTTTAATGATTTCCAAGATCAAAAGTTAATTTTTCAATTTTCACTCATCTAAATTAAAGAAGTTTCAAATGTAAATCATCAAAATTGCAATTTTTCTAAATTTTTAAACTTAAAACTTGTATACATTTTCAAAATTAAAAACTCTTCAATTTTAAAAAGGCATTATTCAAAATTTCAACATATTTATCATTTTGAAGACCAAAATTAAAGTTTCCCATTCTACACCTTCCAAATTAAAAAAATTGCTAATGTAGATCTTCAAAATTACAACATTAAACATTTTTAAACTTTATACCTGTATTTACCTTCAAAATTAAAAACGGTATTTTTTAACATTTATGAATAAAGCTGCTTAAATTTAGATGATTTTGAAGATGGAAAGTCAAATTGTTAATTATAAATCTCCAAATGAAAGACTTTTTTAAAAATGACTAATTATCTATTTTGTAAATTTACAATTAAAGATTTATCAAATTTGGAATCTTTCTGGTTTTAAATTATGTAAATTGGATTTTTTTTTAAATATGTAGTTTAATTTTGAAGATTAGGAATTAATATTTTTTCAATTTTTAAGATTTACATTTCAAGATTCTACAATTTAAAAAATGTATAAATAAAAATTCTTGAAGCTGGATGGTTTTGAAGATGAAGAGTTAAGTTTTTTATTTGAAACCTTATAAATCGAAAACATTTAGAATATAAAGCTTTAAAATTACAAAACTTAAACTGAAAACTGAAATTATTTTTAATTGTAGGTTTTTTTATTTTAAAAGTTTTCAATTTTAAAGACATTAAATTTCTGCAATTTTAAGGATTTACAATAGGAAATTCTTGAATTATAACGTTTAAAATTGCAAAATATTCAATCATCAATATTTATAATTTAAAGGCAAGAAATTCTGAATTTTTTGGAATAGTTCAAATTTGAAGAATTAAAATTGAAAACACTCAGTTTTGAAGTTTCAACTATAAAAGTTCTTCAATTTAAATGATTTTGAAAAGAAAAAGTTAAATTTTCAATTCGAAGTCTTCCAAATGACAAAAATTCTAATGTTATTATTAAAAAAATGGAAAACAGTTAAACGAAAACAGACGAATTTTTAACAAAATACTTCACCCTAAATATTCAAATTTCAAGCCTAAAATTCAATATTTCTGCAAAAAAGACGAATTTTCAAACAATTACATAAATTTTGAACCAAATAATTGAATTTCCAAAAAATATGATAAATTTTGAATCGAATACTTAAATTTAAAGTATAAAAATGATTTTTTTAATGAAAAAAGGGACTTTTATTAATTCAGTTTAATTTTACACCAAAGAGATAAATTCTCAATTAAACCTAATAATTTTCAAAATAAAAATTTTTTTTTTATAAAATCAGTTCAGTTTTCCACTAAAGAGTGAAATTTCGACTTTAAAGATTAGTTTTCTGCCAATAAAGTGAAATTTTTAACCAAATGCATGAATGTTCAAGCCAAAATCAAATACCTAAATTTTTAGTTAAAAAATTTAATTTTTACCTAAAAAAAATTGTAAGTCCTCAACTAAGCCTGATTAATTTTAATTATTAAATTCTTGCATTTTTTAACAAAAATTAGGAAATTTCTCACAAAGGAGATGAATTTTCACATAAAAAATTCAAATTTTCAATAGCAAAAGATTTTTAAGTCAATTAAGAATACTGAATTTATCAAAAACGTTAAATTTTCAAGCTAAAAGTGCATGAAAGGCGAAAAAAGATTAAATTTCAACCAAAAATGGAAGCGTTAAATTTGAGTTGAAAAATTATTGTTCAACAAAAAAAAAAAGACATTCTTAACCACATAGTTGAATTTGGAAACAAAGAAATGTATCTTTAACAAAAATAATTAATCTTTAACTGAAAAAATAAACTTTAATAATACATATACATGTATGAAAGTGAAATTTTAAAGAAAAGATTTTAAATGTTGATAAGCTGGAGAATTTATAGCTAATCTCAGGTACGTCCTTATTGGTGTAAGTTTGGGAAAACTCCCCAATGCCAGTTTTCGGATTTTCCCCACATTAAATACCTTTAATATTCTGAGAATATTTGCAAACAGCAAAAAAAAACTCTTTAAACTGGCACAACTACCTATTTGAAATATTTTAAAAGTAAAGAGTTTATAATGTTGACAATTTACAATTAAAATGATGCAATTTTATATTTTAAAATTCAAAATTTTGTAATTTTGTATATTTAAATTCAAAGTTTCTTCAATTTTGAAGATTTATAATGGACTGTTTCGGTTGAATATTAAAAATTTTTGTTGACCATTCACAGTCTTTGGATCAAAATTAAACTGTTTTAAAGAAAATTATTATTTTTGTCTTTAAATTTCAACAATTTGGTGGAAATATTAAATATTTTGTCGAAAGCTGAACTTTTTTGTTAGAAGTTTTTTTTTTTAGTTGAAGATTCATTATTTAAGTTAGAGATTTATTTATTCTTTTCAAAATTAAAAAATTTTGTTAAAAATGTTGTTTTTGTTGTTGGAGGAAAACTAAGTTTTTTGTACTTAAAATTTAATTGCACTGATAAAAATTCGTTTTTTTTTTCTAAGTATATTTGATGGCAAACTTTCTGTCGTTTTAGGTCCGGAACGTGCTGCCTCTGGCGGAGTTTGTAGGAGACATCTGCGTTCCACCGCGCACAGTGGGAAACTAATGGCTTTTTTTTTGGTTCAAAATAACGTAGATCCCACAGATATTGATGACTTTGCGAAAATCTCGGCTTTTTCTCATTGCTGATTGGGTAATTTGAAGAACTCGAAAGAAGGAATGTAAAATTTTATTAATAAATTTATAGTTAAAATAATTAATTTTTAACAAAGAAAAAGGAAATTTTTCACAAAATAGTTAAATTTTTAACCGGACTGAGGAATCTTAGGTAAAAAACTGATCAAAATGAGTAATAGTTGATATTTCAACAACAACAAAATTATTTTAAAAAAACTTTTAAATTCAACCAAAAAATACAAATTTTTAACAAAAAGGATGCATTACAATTTGAAAATATGTATTTTCTACCAAATAATTTGATTTTTGGCTACAAGAAAATCGAGTTTACAACAAAATAAGTCAATTTTCTAACAAAAATAAAATAGTTACACTTTTAGTAAATAAAATAATTTTCAGCCAAAGAAAAGCGAATTTCTAACAATATTGGTTAAATGTTTAGTAAAAGGAATAAACTTTTTACTAAAATAATATAAATATAATTAAAAATGTACCTATCAGTTGAATTTTTAACTGGAAAAGATAACTTAAATAATTAGAGTTAGTTTAATTTTAAGTTGGAGAAATAAGTTTTCATCCAAATAAAATAAATTTTGAACGAAATATTAGTTCAATTTTCAACCTAAAATCTCAATTTATGAATAAAAAGATTAAATGCTCGTAAAAAAAATTTTACCGAAAATGAAATGGTTACATTCGTAGTTAAAAAAATCATTTTCAAGGGAAAAACTAATTATCAACCAAAGAAATTCAATTTCAACTAAAAAGATTAATTTTCTAAAAAAATATAATAATTTTTAACAAAATACATGAATTCTCAACCAAATATTTTTATTTTAAATCGAATTTTCAACATAATAGTTTATGTTCAACCGAAACGTTAATTTTTCACCAAAAAATACAAATTTTTAACAAAATAGATGAATTTTGTACTAAAGAAGATAAGTTTTTAACAAAAACTAGAATAGTTTAATTTTCAGCTAGATAAATCAGTTTTTAATCAAATAAAATCAATTTCTTATGAAATAGTTAAGTTTTTGACCAAAGAGCAAAATTTTCAACAAAAAAAATTAAACGTCAATAAAAAAATGTTTACATTAAATTTAATTTAATTATTAGATAAAAAATTAATTTCCAGTAAAAAATATTTTTTAAATAAATAAATAAATTGTTAATCCAGAAGATTAATGATTGTATACAAAACAGATTAGATTTTGAACAAAATAGATGCATTTTCAACCAAATATTTAAATTTTCAATTAATAATTTTTGACTAAAAACGTGTATTAATCAGCAAAAAGATAAATATTTTACCATAAAAGGCAAAATTTCTACAACATACAGAAATTTTCAAAAAAATAGTTGAATTTTAAATTAAAGAAGATTCAACTAAACATGAAATTTTTTAATTTTTAGTTGAAAAATTAATTTTTAAGCTGAACAAATTAATTTTGAACCAAAAAGATTAATTATTAACAAAATGCATGAATTTTAATCCAAATAGTTGAATTTTCAACTGAACTAGATAAAAGTTCAACCCTAGATGGAATATTTATATTTTCAGTTTAAAAAGTAATGTTTAAATAATGTCAACAATATAGTTAAATTTCGAACAAAAAGATATTTTTGAACTAAAATGATGAATCATTAACCAACAAAATAAATTTTTAATAAATTATTATTAGTAAAAATCTTACAAATTTAAACAAATAGATTAAATTATTTTCAAAGAATATCAATAATTCAAATTTTCAAACAAATATAATGTGAACATTGTTTGAATGTTTAAATGAAAATAATTCTTTGTTCCTTTTTATGTTGAAATTGATTAATTAAATAATTTTTGATTAATTCCTTTTACGATGTTAAATTACATAAAGATTGAATTTTAATTGTTGTTAATTAAGTAACATGCTTAATTTGCCTACTTTAAGACTTTGCAATACAATATTGGCTATTTCTTGCATAATAAAAGTTTTTTTTTTATTTAAAACATACCTATTATAATTGTATGTATTTTTTTAGTTTTTGTGATTTTGTGAAATGAGTATCTGAATTTAGTTTTTGAAATTATATGCACATAGGCTTTAATTTTTCCCAAAATTAGTACAAAAGGTTATTAATAATTCAAATTTTCAGAAATGAAATTTCAAGGTAAAAAAAATATATAAAGTAAAAATTATTTTAATGTTTCAATGCAAATAATTGTTAAATGCTTTGTATATTGTGAACTATTTAATTAATTATTGACTGCTTAATTTCTTTTACAATAATAAATTACGTGAATATGGAATCTTAATTGTGTATAATGAACGTTTCTCTTTCATTTAACATACATATATTACAATTACATATATATATATATTTTTAAATATTCGTGATCTTGTGAAATGAGTATTTGAATTCAATTTTTAGAATCATGTGAACATACGTAAGTATTTATTAACTTTCTCGACAATTAGTATACAAGGTTATTAATAATTCCAATTTTTATACAGTTATTACTAATTTAAATTTTCATAAATGAAATTTCAAATTAAAAAAAATATATATCGTAAAAATTATTTGAATGTGTCAATGAAAAGAATTGTTGAATGCTTTTTAGGTTGTAAACTGAATAATGAACTATTGACTGCTTAATTTCAGACAACTTCGCGTTTTTCATAACACATGTGGTGTCATGAAAAAACAAAAGAAAGTTTAACCGATATTTGGTTAAAGTTTATTCTGTAAAGTTAATTTTTGTTGCAGCAAATCTTTGGTCAGAAATCGATGTAAAGTTTATCTTCTGTTTTTTTCTGCGAATTTTTCAATTAAAATAATTGTTGAATGATTTTTATGTTTAAAATTCATTAATTAATTATTTCCTGTTTAATTTATTTTACAATATTAAATTACATAAAGATTGAATTTTAATTGTTTTCAAGTAAGTAACATAATTCGATTGTTTATTTTAAGATTATGTAATTGAATGTTGGCTATTATTTGTGTAATAAAAGTTTATTTTTTATTTAAAATACATCTGGTACAATTATATATATTTTTTTAAATATTTGTGATCTTGTAAAATGAGTATCTAAATTCAAATTTCAAAATTATCTATGTATATATACTTTAATTTCTTGAAAAATTAGTACAGAAGGTTATCAATAATTCAAATTTACGGAAATGAAATTTCAAAAGTTAAAAAAATATGAAGTCAAAATTATTTGAATGTTTCATTGAAAATAATGGTTAATTGCTTTTTATGTCGTAAACTGATTAATTATAGACTGTTTAATTTATTTTACAATATTATATTACATAAAGATTGAATTTTAATTGTTGTCAATGAAGTTTATTTAGTTTATTATGTTTATTGTTTATTTTAACTATTTGTAAAATTGTAAAATAAAAGTGTATTTTTGATTAAAAATACATCGATTACAATTTTATAATATTTTAAAAATATTTGTGAACTTGTGAAATGAGTATTTGCATTCAGTTTTCAAAATTACATGCTAGATTTTTTTTTCGAAAATTCGTATAAAATGTCAGTAATAATCGGTTAGTAAAGTTCAATCAATTATTGACTGATTTTGTTGAAACTTAAATCTTCTGAAAATTCCAAAAATTGAAAGTCAAAATTTAAAAAATATATAAAGTATAAATTATAAAGTATAATTATAAAGTATAAAATATAATATAATTGATAATATAATTATTATAAAGTATAAAGTATAATTATTCAAGCAAGAATTGAGGTAGTTAAAAAATGTTAAGAAATAAATATTTAAAATAATTGGAATGATTGGCATGAGGACGTATTCAGGTATATACGTATAACTTCCTGCTGAAGAGAAGCATGGCCCCTCGATAACCACATACAAAAGGCTCTCGCCATATTTTTGCAGCTCCTCACAGACACAAATACTTGATGACTCTCACATACAAATTCTCTCTTCACGTACAGAATATATGCATAAAATAAGTGCATGTGGTTGTATATTAATGAGTGGGCTTGTACGTCATGTCAGAAATCTTGACAGGAACATGGCTACCGAGTGAAGTCAGTAAAGTCTTCAGAGAGGCAGGTATTAACTGACAGGAGGTTCCATTTAAGCCGGATAATTGAGCTTTAATTATGTAGAATGTCTGGTTCAAATAATTATTTTCATTCTGGTTATTCATTAACCATAACTATATATTTATATAATGTGAATAAAAAAAAGAGTTTATTAAAATAAAATATTTTACAGTAAAATCGGAACCAATCGATTAAGATTATTTCTTTTTACAATTTGAAAAAAATGATAAACGAGAAAATTTAACTTTTCTGCATTTATAAAACATAAAACTTGCATAAATTTTCAAAATAAAAATCTACAATTTGAAACATTTATAAATACAATTTTTTACATTTTGATGATTTTTAAGTTCAAGTGTCAAGGTTTCAAATTTAAATCATAAAAATTAAAAACCTTTCAAATATAAAGCATCAAACTAACAGAATTTGAAATTGTACAACATAAAAATTAAATATTTTTTACTGTAATTTTTTCAAGCTTAAAGTTCTGAATTTTTTTTTTTATATAAACTAAATTTTTAAAATTGTAATGATTTTTAAGATCAAAACTCAAGTTTTCAATTCCTAATCTTCTAAATGAAAGAAATTTCGAATGTAAATCATCAAAATTGCGGTCATTTAAATTTTTAAACTTAAGACTTGTATACATTTAAAAAATTGAAAACTTCAATTTTCAAAAAGCATTATTAATAATTTCGAATCTTTGTACATTTTAAACATCGAAAATCAAGTTTTTTGTTTTCAATGATCAAAACTTGAAGAACTTTTGAATATCAATCATCAAAATTATAGCATTTTTAATTTTTAATTCTGAAACTTGCATATTTGTTTCAAATTTAAAAAGCTTTAATTTAAAAAATTTAGGAATCAAAATTTCAAAATTTTGATTCTTTGAAAATCATAAGTCAAGTTTGCAGTCATAAACCTTCTAAAGTGAATAAATTTCTAATGTAAATCATCAACATCACCACATATACAATTTTAAAACTTAAAGTTTGAATAAATTAAAAAAAACAACTGAAAACTCTTTCATTTTTAAAGTTTATAAATACGCTTAACTTTTGACGATTTTTTTGATCAAAAGTCAGTTTTTCAATTCTAAATCATCAAAATTGAAGTACTTTGGAATATAAACCCAGGTGAAAAAGTTATATATAATTTATATATAATGGATAAGAAAGCTAAAAACCTGCATAAATTTTAATTGTAAATTTTTAAAAGTAAATTACTACAGTTTTCAAGAAGTATAAATACAGTTTTTTAATTTCAATTGTTTTCAAGGTCAAATGTCTAATCATCAATTCTTAAAATTCCAAATTGAAGAACTTTCGAATAAAAATCATCGAAATTAAGGAACTTTCAATTTTAAAACTTAAAGCTTGTTTAAATTAAAAAATGAAAAACTCGTAAAACTTTAAAATTTATAATTAAAAATTCAGAAATTTGGATGGTTTCGAATGTGAAAAATCAAATTTTCAATTCTATACCTTTAAATGGAAGAAATTTTGAATGTAAATCATCAAAATTACAGCATTTTTTATTTTTAAACCTGAAACTTGCATACGTGTAGAAAATTAAAAACTATTTAATTTAAAAAATGTATAAATCAAAATTTCAAAATTTTTATTCTTTTGAAAAACAGAAGTCAAGTTTTCAGTCATAAACCTTCTAAATTGAAGAAATTTCTTATGTAAATCATCAACATTACCACATATACAATTTTAAAACTTAAAATTTGAATGAATTAAAAAAAACTGAAAACTCTTCAATTTGTAAAGTTTATAGATACGCTTAAACTCTTCAATTAAAAAAAGGTATTATTAAAAATTTCGATCATTTTGAAGATAAAAAGTCGAATGTTCAATTCGAAATGTTCCAAATTGAAGAACTTTCGAATGTAAATCATTAAAATTACCGAATTTTTTATTTTAGATCTTGAAACGTGCATGAAATATCAAAATTAGAACCTTTTAAATTTAAGAAATTTCAAATTAATGATGGTTAAATTTAAATGAGTTTAAAGATAAAAATAAAAGTTTTCCATTTTAAACAATCTAAACTAAAGAAATTTCGATAGTATATCATCAAAATTAGAGCATTTTCAATTTAAAAATGGCATTCATTTTCAAAATTAAAACCTATTCAATTTAAAAAATTAAATTTTTTAAAGTAATTATGATTTCGAAAATTAAATATCAAGTTTTTAATGATAAAACATAAAAATTGAAAACTTTATAAATATAAAGCATCAAACTTACAGAATCTTTAATTTTGAATAATTAAACTTGAATAGTTTTTAATTGTAAATTAAAAATATTCCAATTTCAAAAATGTATAAATGAAAAATCCTAAATTTGAAGGATTTTCCATATCAAAAGTCAAATTTTCAATTCTTAATCTTCCAAATGAAAGAAATCGAAGCATTTTGAATTTTATAATCTCTTTAATTTAATAAATGTATAAATAAAAATTCTCAAATTTTCATCATTTCGAAGATTAAAAGTCAAGTTTTTAATAATAAAACATCAAAATTGAAGAAATTTTGAATATAAAGCATCAAAATTAAAGAATTTTCAATTGTAAAACTTAATATTAGAACTACTAATTTAAGGAAATTGCTTTTCAAAAATAGAAGCTCTTTAATTAAAAAATTTTTGAATAAAATTTCTTATATTTCAATCATTTTGAAGATCAAAACCCAGAATTGTTGATTTGTAAAGCTTAAAAATTGAATAGTTTTAAATAATTTAAAACTTTGATAATTGCTAATTTCATAAACAGAAGACATCCTATGAACAGTATATTTAAAATATACGGGGAAAACCTATTTTTTTTTTAAATTTTGAAAACAATTTTGAAGAAATTAAGCAAATTGCTATAAGAAGCACTTTAAATATCTGTCGACAATGAGAAATTTAACATCTTGAACTTTTAATTTAAAACTGTTTTATTAAGATTAAGATTCTGATTTTATTATATCTCTTTTTTATAAATTTGCTTCATCCTGCCGATTACATTTTTAGTTAATAATTGTATTATTTGATTGGAAATTTAACTATTTTTTTTTGAAAATCCATATTTTGGTTTAAAAATTCATCTATTTTTGTGGAAAGTTCATATTTTTGTAGATAAACGCAACTGTTTAGTTAAAAACGAATCTTGTTAGGTTGGGGATTCAACTATTTTGTTTCAAATTCCTCTTTTTTAGTTGAATTTATCTGTTTTTTATTTAAAATTGAAATTTTTTTGCAGAATCATAAATTTTATTGAAAATTCATATGCTTGATTAAAAATTCGTCTCTCGTTGATTGAAAATTGAACTACTTGGCTAAGCCCTTAACCACTTAAAAAAAATCATTTTTATGTTGATTTATAATTTGAGTTGTAAATTAATCTCTTTGATTAAAAATTTGTATTGTTTGTTTGAAAATTAAATTATTTAATTAAAAATGTAAATATTTCAGTTGAAGATTCATCTCTGGTTGAAAATTGATATTTATTAAATTAAAAGTATAATATTGAAGTAAAAGTTAAAATAATGACTGAAAAATGTATTTTCCTGGTCAAAGTATCATCTCATTGAATGAAATTTTAACTATTTTTTTGAAAATTCACAATTTTGTTTCAAAATTCATATCTTTGTTTGAAAGTTGCTTTTTATTTAGTTACAAATTAATTTTTTGTACTGAAAATTAAATTATTTCTTTTTTTTTGTGAAAATTGATCTTTTTCCGTAGAAAATATAACTCTCTTCTAAAAAATCCGTATTTCTGTCAAAAATTTAATTATTTGGTTGAAAATTTAACTCTTTCGTTGAAAATTTATCTCTTTGTGGGTTAATTCGATCTTTTATTGATTAAAAATGCAATTGTTTTGTTGTAAATTTATTTATTTGTATAACAATTTAACAATTTTATTAAAAAGTTCAACTATTTGGCTGAAAATTAACTGCTTTGAGAAAATTTAACAATATGCTTAAAATTTGTGTACAAATTTAAAAATTGGTACAAATTAAAAAAATTTTGATAGCAAGATGCAACTTATTAGTCAAAAATTTAATAAGTTGATAAAAATTTAACAATTTTATTAAAAAGTCCTAATTTTTTGTTCAAAATTCCATTATTTGGTGGAAAAATCATCTTTTTAGGTGGAAAATCCCACTATTTTGGTACAGAATTCGACTATTGATTGAAAATTCGACTGTTTTATGAAAAATTTAAAAGTTTGTTTAACAATAGTCTTTTTTTCACTGAAAATTTAACTGTTTTTGAATAGTTCAATTTTAATTTGAAAGAATTCATGTTCAATAAATTATGAAAGGAATTTTCATCAACATTGCCAAATTTTCAACCAAAATGAACTTTAAACTAAAAAAATGAATTTTTTATATTTTATAATAAAATATAACTTCTTAACAATATAGTTGCATTTTCAGCAAAATAATTGAATTCTCAACGAAACAATATAATTCTAAGCCAAATTAATTCCGAATCAAATCTATAATAGAAGCCTTTTCAATAAAAAAATTAACTTTTAGCCAGAAATATAGTTGGATTTTCTTAATAGGTTTAACTTCTAAATTTTATAAAACTTCGTAACGTTATTTTAACTAAAAATTTCCTCAAAATTATTTTTCAATCGCAAAACCTAAAACTTTAATAATTTTTATAATTTTATTTTTAAAATATTCCAAAGTTAAAAATGTATAAATAAAAAATTCTAAATTTGCATGATTTTAAACCGAACTAAATCTATCGTAGTAGCCTTTTCAATAAAAAATAATCTTTTAGCCAGAAATAGAGTTGAATATCTTTAATGGGTTTAACTTCTAAATTTTATAAAAGTTCTTAACGACATTTCAATTAGAAACTTCCTCAAAATGATGACCTACTTAAGGGAAAATACCACCAGCTCTCTTTTTCTTTTAAATGTAAAAAGAAAAGTGGGCACTCAGACACAATGCTACTAATTAAATTATTTAAATTTTCACTAGTTCGGATTCAAAGAGCGGAGCAAGTTACATAATTTCGATCTTTAAAAGAAAGAAAAAATATTCTTAGAAGTTGTGAGGCTGACGAAAGTGGGTGTTTTGAAATAACTCAAGATCCTACGTGCTTTTGGTCCTAAAAGATTTTCCACGTGATGAAAGTTTGAACTCCAAGGTCTTCAGAGGATCACCTCGAGACAAAAATGGAAGGAAGCAGGGCAAGTAAATTGCCCTTGCTTTTCGTCGGGTCGTTAATTAAACTGCAGGGGGTTTGGCCACCGCCCCAAAACACTTGAGTTTTGGCCCTTCTGGCACTAGGAAGAATCAGGGGTGCCACGCTGTCTGCCACAAAAGGAAATGATACCCAAAGGCAAACTGTTCTTTTCTTTTCCGTCTACTGCGACTAATTCCAACTTAGCGGTTGTCACAATCTATACCTAATGTTGAAAATTAGGCTTTCTAAACAAAATTAGATATAATTGTTATCATACCATACTCTGAGCTGAATAATTATTGATAAACAAATAGAGGAGACTATAGTTCGTAGCGTCAAGCTCTTTAGAATTTAATGAACTTTAATTAACCGAATATGGCGTTTATGGGGCCGTATTTGAATTATTAAACAGCTCAAGGGGGGGGGGGGGGGGGCATCAAAACATTTTGTGACATTTTTTTACATCAATTTTATACCAATTTTGATTTTTGTAAATTAAAGTTCATTCAATTCTAAAGAGCTTGAGGCTCCGAACTATAGTTTCTCCTATTTGTTTATTAATCATTTTTCGGCTTTCAACCAAAGAGATGGATTTTCTATTAAAAATATAAATCTTTTTAAAAAATGAATTCCTAAAAAGAGATTTAACCAAATCTTGCGAAAATAGTAGAATACTCAAAGAAGAATTTTTAACCAAAAAGTTGCAAAAAAAAGGGATAAAATTTCTACTAGAAACAGATGAATTATTATATCAAAAAGATAAATTTTTGAGAAAAAAAATTGAACTTTTTCTCAAAAAATATTTTGGTTAACTTTTGACGAACAAAATAGGAATTTATAAATAAGAAATAAGTTTTGTTTTTGACAATATTGAATTGTCAATAAAAAAGACGAATTTTTAGCAAAAAAGGATGACTTTTTAACAAAATTGTTCAATTCTATTCAAAATAGTTACACTTTGTTTAGATAGTGGAATTTTCGTCAAAGAAAGGATTCCATTTGACATTTTAAGATAAAAATATGACTTTGTTAACATTAAATAAGTTTCTACGAAAGAATGGAATTTTAAATCCTAAAAGGCGAATTTTTCAACCAAAAATTCTGAATTTTTAACAAAATTGTTAAATTCTCTATCAAATAGTTACTCTTTTATTTAAGAAAGATGCAATTTTTACTAAAACAGATTAATTTTTTATAAAAAACGACAAATTTTGTTATAAAAAGTTAAAATTTCATCCAGAAAAGATTTGAGTTATTTTTTCAAAATCAAAATATTAAATTTAAACAAAAAGTAAATTTTCTACGAAATAGTTAAAATTTGAAGAAAGTAGTAGAATTTTCCAACAACAGGTATGAGTTTTAAACGAAATATATCAGTTTTTAACCAAATAGTTGCACTTTTATCCCAGGAAAAGAAATTTTTCTTAAAACAGAAGAATTTTTAATTAAAAAGAAAATTTCAAACAAATATTTGAATTTTCAAATAGAAACGATTTCAGTTCTCTTCTCAACACCAAAATATTAAATTTAAACAAAAAGATAATTATTCTACGAAAAGGTTGAACTTTAACAAAATAGCAGTATTTTGAATCAAAAAGTATGGCTTTCCAACTAAATTGTTGAACTTTCAAACAAACAGTTGCATTTTTATCCAAGAAATATGTGATTTCTGCTAAAGCAGGTGAATTTTGAAAAAAAATAGGCAAACTTTCAAAAAAGATTTGAATTTTCAACCGAAAAGTTGAATTTTTATTTAAGAAAGATAAAATTTCTTCTAAAACAGATGAATTAAAAAATATATAGTTAAATGTTCATACAAAGAGATTTCAGTTCACTTCCCAGCACCAAAATATTAATTGTAAACAATAAGTTAATTTTCCGTCCAATAATCGAATTTTTAACCAAACATTATATTTGAATTTTCAACACTTTTATTTTTGTCAAAAAAAAAAAAAATGAAAATTCTACTAAAGCAGGTGTATCTTTGAATTGAAAATAAAAAAAAAAGAGTTGAATTTTAATACAGAAAGATTACGATTGACTTTTCAACAAAAAATACGAATCTTACACCAAAATTAAATTTTGCAGGAAATATTTGAATATTATCAACAAATAGTTGCATTTTTATTCAAGAAAGATGAAATAATTCTACAAAAAAAGATGACATGTTAAATAAAAAAGACAAATTTTCAGAAAAAGTATTATTCATTCAAAAAAGGTTTTTTAGTTGGTTTATCAGCAAAAATATGAAAATATCTACCCAAAAAGACGGATTTTTAAAACAACAGTTGAATTTGTAACCAAAAAGGACGTCTTTTTAAGAAAGTTGTTAAATTTTCAACCAAATTAAAAAATTTATAACTAACAAAAGATAATCTTCTGGAGAAGATTTTCGCGAATTTTCAAAAACAAAAAAAAATGAATTTCTTGAAATTCTGAAGAGGTTGACGCTCTGAATTTTTGTCTTCTCTATTTGTTTATCAATAATTTTTTCACTCAAAGTATGGAAAAACTCAAATTTTGTACATAAGAATTTTTTACGCTTTAATAACTGATTAGGTAAACTTTACATTATCTTAAATGAATTTTTCGGGACTCATAGAATGTAAATAATTTGTTTCATTATTTCATTTGTTTTTTATAAACAAATTTTATGAACAAATTAACAGATAGTCTTATTATTAGTTAGAAATTTTGGTGTTGCTAAAAGTGCTTTATATTAATGTAGGAATGACATATAATTACAAAACTAATTCAAAAGTTTTTAATAACCATTTTTACAAACAATTCTTGTGGCAAAATATTGAAATTTGAGAAAACTGTATCAGGTATTCCTCAAAATAATAAATATTTAATAATATTTAATTAAATATAACAATTAAAATTTTTATAAACAAATTAGATAAATAAATTCAAAATTTCGGACCTTTCGCATATAAATTTTTTTTTCTTGCACTGGAAATATTTTAAGCTATTAGACGAATGACTGATTGTCACAAAAATATTGGAAAAGTTAACAATAACCACTGTTATTAACGATTCTTGAGACAAAATATTTGATCTTAAGGTTTTATAAAATTTAAATTTTCATTGATAGCCAGAATGGGTACAAATATTCCTGATATTTGATAAAACCTTACATGTACATTTTTTGACGCTAGAATTATTTATAATAATGGTTATTGTTAACCTCTTAAATATTTTTGTGACTAGCCGTAATTCGTCCAACAAATTAAAACATTTCCAGTGCAAAAAAATTTTTCTATGCGGAAGGGCTAAAATTTTGAATTTGTTTATATAAATTTGAATGGTTATATTTGATAAAATCACAGAAAAAACAGAACATAAACCTTACATCTATTTCCGACAAAAGATTGAACGAATAAAGGAAATTAGAATTTGAAAAAATCTCAAATTTTAATATTTTTCCACAAGAATTGTTTATAACAATAGTTCCTTTAAACTTTAAAATTATTTTTGTGATTAAACGTCATTTTTACATTATTATGAAGCACTTTTAGCAAAAAGAAATTTTTTTATCGATAATAAGAGCATTTGCTAATTTGTTTATAAAATTTGTTTATAGCAAATAAATGGAATAATAACCAAATTATTTGTATTCTATGAGTGTCCGAAAATTCATTTAAGACCATATAAAGTTGACCTAATCAGTTATTAAAGCTTAAAAAATTGTTATGCACAAAATTTCAGTTTTTCCATACTTTGAGTAAAAACATTATCAGTAAACAAATAAAGGAGACAAAAGTTCAGATCGTCAACCTCTTCAGAATTTCATGAATTTCATTTTTTTTTCAAATTCGTAAAAAATTCAGCAATTTGGTTAAAAAGTACTTCCTCTGGTTAAAAATTCGTCTTTTTGGATTAAAAATTAAATTCGTTGCTGTAGAAACTTATTTCTTGTTTAAAAATACATTTTTTTCGTGAAAAATCAACTGAAATATTTTTTAACAGGAAATTAAACTATTGTTTTGAAAATTGATCCTTTTGATAAAAAATTCATCTGTTCTAGTAGAATTTTTTTTTTTTTTAATGAAACTTTTGGTTAACAATTTTTCTTTGCTTGCGTATTCTACTATTTTGTTTGGAAGATTTGGTAGAATTACTTGGTTAAGAAGTCATTTTTTTAGATTTATGTTTTTAGTTGAAAATTCATCTCTTTGTTAGATAGTTAAATTTCCTTGTGGAAAATTATTATTTTTTTAAATTGAAAACCCAACTACTTGCGTAGAATTTAAATTGCGTTGTTAAAAATTTGTTTTTTGATCGAAAGCTTATGTTTTTGGCTGCAGATTTAACTTTTTATTTATAAAGTCTTTTGTTAGTTGAGATTTTTGTTTTGACTGAAAATGTAACTTTTCCAATCTTTTAAAGATTGATCTTTTTCAATTGAAATATCTGCTTTTTTGGTAAAAAAAATTATGTTCTTGGTTTGAAATATCATTTTTGTTGGGTAGAAATACATCAGTTTCGTAAAAAATTAATATTTTGTTAAAAAGTCATATTTTTTGTTTCAAAGTTCAATCAAGTATTTTATTAAAAAGCCATCTTTTTTAGTAGAAAAGACATAGTTTTTCTTTCAAAATCAATTAATAAATTTGAAAACTTTTTTTATTGAATAAACGGTTTTTTTCAAGGAAAGTTAATTAGAAATATTATCTTAATACATAAAAAGCAGAATATAAAGGATTTTCATGGAGTTAAACTCAAAAGTGTCAGTTTTTAAATCTAACTTTATAAATTTCGAACAAGGACTAAAACAGAAAAAAGATTTCAAAATTGAATTCGGAAAATTTTGAAAATAATTCTTCTTCCTTTCAAAAATAATTTTTAATATTAGAGGGTTCACACGTTTTATTATAGGCGCTTCTGTTTCCTCTTTATTAACTTAGACCTGAAAATAATGGTCAAGAACGATTTTTTGGTCATTGAAGAAGAAAAATCTCAGCCAAAAATTTGAATAATTAATAACAACAATTATAAACATTTTAAATTATGTGATTTAAGTAAATTTTAATTTAGAAATATTAATGTATACTTCAAAACTTATTCTAAGAATCTTTTTCAATGCCCTCTTAAAATCTGATTGAAAAAATCATTGAAAGTTTTTCCAGAAATCTAAGAAATTTTTTTTATCATCTTAGAACGTGAATTTTTCCTAAACATTGTTAAAAATCCTAAAAAATTAAAATAATTGCTTTAAAATCATCCAGATTCAATTAAAAAATTTTTAAGCATAGTTACAAAAATTAATTTTTCACAAAAAAACCATTTTTAGTTTTCCTAGGAATTTTAATATCAATTTTTTATTTTTTTGAAACCTTTCAAAATGCTTACAAAGCGTCTAAATTTTGTGCTCAAAATCTTCAAAAATCTACGTTTTGCTTATAATGATTTAAAACCTGTACAAGTTTTAAATTATTTTGGAATGCTTTCAGAACTTCTAAATATATCTTACACTCACTCGATTTTTGTCCAAATTAATGTTTGACTCAATTTCTTTATTTTTTAAATAAAATTACATTTGGTTAAAAATTCGATAATTTTTAATATTTTTGTTGAAACTCGTGTATTAAAAAAAATATATATATATATTTATGGGTAGAAAATTAATCTTGTCGGTTATAAGTTCATCTGTTTGGTTAATTTTTTGTTGTCAAAAATACATTTATCTTTATAATTTATATTTTTTAGTTCAAAGTTCAATTATTCATCGGTCGAGTTGTAAACCGCTCGCTTTTGATACTTTTTTAGATTGAGCTAAATATTTAGCCAAAATATTTTTAATTTATAGAAATAATTATGAAATATTTAAAAATTTCGCTTAAATTCTTTCGAATCGCGCCTTAAAATCATTTAAGGGTTGAAAAAATCTTCTAATTTTCTTTTGCTTCGTAAAATTTTCTTTCAAATGAAATATTTTAGTCACTTTTCCTTTCCCTTTGGCGGCGTAAAACGTCTTAAAGGGAAATCCTGAAATGGGTGTGTTTTCTCAGGTTCGGTCTATCCGATATTAGCGGGTCTGTGTTTTTTTAAGAAGCGGGCCCACTTCCTTATTGCCATGTCCGGACAGACGTTGGTGCCACGCTGTCTACCAACCGAACTGATATTTTGGTGTCCAATGACTCTTATTTCGAGTAAAAAGATCCTGGGACAGCCCACATAATAAATTAGAAATTAGGTTTTCACACCCTTCGACCGGAAGTAAACATAGTACAAGGAATTAGAGCTTTCACCCAGAGGTAGATAATTATTATAAATTATAATTTATATTTTGTTGAGCAACACCCATTCCTACACAAATTTATTCTACACCAAAAGTATACTGATCATGCTTTTCCTACACTAAATATATTCTACACAAAATATTTCCTAGACAAAATTTAAAACTGTTATATTTTTCATACACAAAATTTTTTCTACAGAGAATTTAATAATGTTTAATAATTTTATTTTTTTCCTATATAAAATATTTCTTGCACAGAATGAATTATTGTTCAATACTATTATATTTTTCCTACACAAAATATATAAAAGAAATTAAATACAAAAAAGTATAAAATTCGTCGCAATAATAGAAAAAATTTCTATTTTCTTGTAATTACGGTAGTAATTTCTTGTCTTTATTTGTAGGTTCCTGCAAAAATAGTTTCTGGATTTTGGATTTTCTTGTAAAAACGTGCCCACCTGGATGAAATATGTAAAATTCATGTTAAAGACGGTACTTAAAAAAAAATTTAACACGCATTATTTGTCTTTTATTTCCAAGTATCTTTTTAAGAATTTTGAATTGTTTAATCAATTAGTGTTACCTTAAAATCGTGAAAAGTTATTAGTTTTTTGATAAGAGATACAGTGGATGAACTTCAAGGTAAATAATTCTTGTTTAATAAATTTGGTAATTATTTAAACAATTTTTATCCTGTGAATCGTAAAAGATGATTATTTTTCTGGGAATAATGACACAATTACAGAATGTTAAAAGTGATTTTTGTTTGTTTAGGATATTTATCCATTCGCTAAACAATTTTTATTTGTTTCAAACATTTTCTCATCTTGTAAATAGTAAAAATATATTATTATATGGAACTAATGTCGGCGATAAATAATGTCAACAATGATATTTTTTGGCACAGACAATTTGCAATGATTTGCTTAATAAATTTGCTTATTCAAACAATTGATTATTGTCTATAACTTTGTTTAGCTTTAGTTTGCATTTTGAGCTAGAAATAAGAAATAAGCATTAAAGATTCATTTTTTAAACAATTTTTCCTTTTATTGATGTTCATCAAATATTACCTCACTATGTGAAAAGTGGACAAAAAGTGTAAGGTACAGAAAAAACCGTAACTTTTAAGCACTTATTTAAGAAAAAATAGTTGTCAATTATAATGAATTGTTTAAAAAACTATGTTTTTTAATTTGCATTATTTACTACTTTACTAAGATGTAAGTATAAAAAGAGGTTAACAAGTAAATTTTTTTGGAAGAAACCGTAACTATCTAGCATTTATAAAGCAGAAGATATTTATAAACAATGATAATTTAATTAAATATTTATTTTTGCTAAATTAAATTAACTAATAACTCAACCCACTTGAAAAGCAAACAAATAGTTTAAAATATTAGGAAAAACCGCAACTTTCTAGTATTATTCAAATTGAATATTATTCAAAATACTAATAAATTGTGTAAAAAATTAATTTTCTTAACTTGAATTAATTATTTAACTCAATAAAATTGAAAATTGGACAAAAAACGGGACATTATTGAGAAAAAATGCAATTCTCTGTTATTATTCTAAGAGAATATCATTACCATAGTAATAAATTGTTTAAACAATTACTTTTGTTAAAATTTATTTGAAACTCATCACTATATTTGAAAATGGAACACAAAGTTTACAATTTAAAAAAAAAATCACGACTTTCTAACTCTATTCTAAGAGAAAATTTCTAAAAACAATCATAAATTGTTTAAACAATTTTCGTAAGTATCTAATTATCAGTGCAAAGTAGGATTTTATATATAAGTACAATTTGCATTTTAAAAACTGCAAGAAAAATAATAGTTAACGTCAAAATACGCAAAACCCATTTTTTCACTTATGAGTTATTTATGATGCCCTCAATAGACTTATGGCGGTGATATTAAAAAATTAATATTTTATTCATATTGTATGGCTAATTGTTTAAGAGAAATGTTGGGTTTCAACTCAATTCAGTTTATACTGACGATTCTGAATAAATTTGATGAAAACGTCTTTTTTCTTATGGAAACTACGTGTTAAATTTGACGGGGCTTGTGCCACCTCTAAATGTTATTAACAAAATATTAAAGCCTCTTTTTTCAATTGTCACATAACTGTCTCTAAGGGGCCCGTTTAAATTTTATTTATAAATATATTTTTCTTATTTTAACTCGTTATGTGCAATTATGTCACACAAATTGATTTTCTTAAGTATTAAAAACACTTATTTTTAAGCCTTCCTCTGTAATTTTGTTGCAAAATTCAACTGTTTAAAGTTTTTACGTTCTCACCATTTATAATTGAGAAAGTATTAGAATTGTACGAATTTTGACACCACACGTTTCGAGATCCCCTGAATGCGAAATTCAAGTTTTTACGATAGCGTCTGTCTGTCCGTCCGTCGGTAAACATAATAACTCTCGAAAAAATTAATCGATCAAATCGATCTTTGGCACACTTTTTGTAGGTCTAAAAAGAAAGGACGAGTTCGTTAACCAGATAAACAATTTATCCTAATGACTTTTTTCGATAAAAAGAAAATTCTCAGAGTTATAGCATTTCCAAAATGTTTTTAATCAATCGAAAATAAAAATGTTAAGCCAAACAACGCACGATATAAAAAAATGTCAAGAGAAGACAAACATTGCTTGTGATCCCAAAAAATATCTACAATTTCTTTAAGAATTACTTCTTGATTGGACGCGTACTTTTTGTTTAATTCATGAAAAATAACATTAAAAAAGAAAATTGTGGAAAAACGACAAAAATTACGAAAAAAAAGATTGAATAAAAATTGTAGACCCGAAAAAGAGCTACACATTTTTTATGAATTGCTTTTTGATAGGAACTGTAATTTTGATTTTAATCATAAAAGTGACATTAAAAATAAAATTGAAAAATTTGTGGAAAAACGACAAAAGGTACGAAAACAAATTGATAGAAAAGTTATTCACTCAAAAAAGAGATACAAGTTTGTAATAATTTATTACATTCTCATCATTTATAATAGAGAAAGTATTAGAATCGCCTGAAATTTGACACAACACATTCAAATTTTGAACTAAATAACGCAAAATATACAAAAAAGTCTCAAAGAGAAATTATAGCTTTTGAAAAACCCTACACAATATCTTAACCATTTTCCGATAGGACTCATAATTTTCTTTTTATTTATCGTAAGTAATATGCAGAAAATCGAAAATTCCAATATTGCGCCAAAAGACGCGAGATGCGTAAAAAATCTAAGCCTTGTAGGATATTTTACTTTGTCCATAAAAAAATAATATGAAAACCGAAATCCTATTATTAGCGTAACAACACGAGATAGAGAAAAATGTCTGAAAAAAGGATTGTTGTTTTTGAATTATTTTAAGGCTTTCTGATCAAGTGCGAAGTAACCCATTATCGAGCGCGAAATGCAAGTTTCAACAGCGGCGCGCTCCAGGCGCGCTCAAACTGCCGCTCAAATATTTTAGTTTAAAAATTGCGCGAGAAAAAAAATCACATCCTTAGCGCGCGTGTTTGTTTTCTAGTGATTTAAAAATAAATCGGGGAACTTTGTATATACTCGAAGCCTGCCTCCTGGAAGCCTCCTGGAAAGTCGTAAAAACGAGATTTGAAATGAAGAAGTGGGTTTCGGTTACTTCGTGGAAAAGGAAAAGGAAGAGGAAGAGGAACTGGAGTCTTTTTGCACTTGGCTTTCGCTGGAAGTGGAAGGGAAGCGGATATGCGCGGACAGGATGAGGGTGGGAGGGGGAGTTAGAGAGCACCAGGAGCGGCAGCAGGGGCGGAAAAAATCGTGGGATGTTCGAAAAGCAAGCAAGGGGAGTGAGAAATCGCGAGAGAGTGGAATATATAGTCGATATAGTTAGTGACTAGAAGATCAAAGGGAAAGGAACGCGACAACGGATATGCTTAAACTTCAGGCCCAATGTTAACTTCGCGTTCTCGCGAAAATTCATCAAAGAACCGTGGATGGATAAATGTAAGCGACCGTTTAGTGCGAAGTCGTCGCTAATTTTAATTATTGCCTGATTTACGTCTCAATCCACCGAACCGCACCGACGCGATTCAGCGGGGCAAAAAAAAACGTCCGTGGACGAATTGATGTTCAGAAGAAAATTATTATTCGATTTTAACTTTTTTTTTTAAATGAAAGCTAACTGTTGTGGTCGATTTTTAAATTTTTGTTTATTTAATAAAAAAAATTTTAAAACATGTTGACTCTTGGAGTAAACAGGTTTTAAAAAAATGCTTTGATTTAATCAAAAATACCTAGAAAACTGAAAGCAACTATCCAAAAATGATATTCAGTAGCAATGCAAAAAAGAGTTTCTTAGGTGACTTAATAAAAGTTAATAAATAATTTGTTTTTTTAACAATTTTTATAAACAAATATCCATATCAGGTATATTGGATGGAATACATCAACTTTTTTCCATGAAATCGATTACATATAACATGGTAATAAAACCTAAGTATAAGATGTGGCCACCTAATAAAAATTAATTATTGCTTAAACTACCTTAATCAACAAATCCACTATTTGGCTATTTCTGGAGGTACAAACTTGAGTTTTTGGATTAAATTAACTGTAAATAACTAATTTCTAAAATTTTAAGGACATTTTCATGACTTTGAACAATTTATTATTTTCAACAACAATTGTTTAAACAAATTTTTATCATTTCATGTATTTATATATAAAATCCTGCTTTTTTTACGGAATTAACAGCCAATTACTTAGCAATGATTTTTTGCTATGAATCGATAACACTTGATAGTTGTTTAACTAAACTATATTAACAAATACATTATTTGGCTATTTTTCAGCATTCAAACTTGTTTTTTTTTGTGTACAATTAACTGTTAATAACATATTTTTTAAAACTTTTTTTGATGGTTCGATAAGGATCCACAGAGTTGATACTATTTTCAAGTTGACAAAATTTATGATTTATTAATGTTGATTACAGAAAAATTAAGTTTACATGTTTACAAGTTTACAAATGTTATTGATTTTCAGCAAAAAATTATTGCTAAATAACTTGCTGTTATTTTCGCCGAAAATCGATATTTTATTTATGCATACATAAAATTATAAGAATTTGTTTAAACAATTTTTAATTACAATAATAAATTGTTAACTTTAATTAAAATGTTCTTCAAAATTTAAAAGTTAGTTATTAATAGTTAATTGTATCGAAAAAATAAAGTTTGTACCTGCAGATACAGCAAAATAGTGCATTTGTTAATTAAAGTAGTTTAAAAATGATTAATTTCTCTTTGGTGGCCAAATATTATACTCAGGTTTTATTTCCAAGTAATATGTAATCGATTCCAGAGAATAAAATGTATTCCATAAAAAAACTTGACATGGATATTTGTTCATAAAACTTGCTTTTAAATAAAAAAATATTTATTAAATTTTATTAATGCAATTAAAAAATTTTTTTGTCTATAAATTGTTCAAATTTAGTACGAATCAAGGGGCGAATCGCTGCAAATCTTCACAAAACCATTTTCAGTCACTAATATGTTTATAAAAATTCAATAAATTTTTTAACATTTGCCTTGCTATTGGAAATCTTTTTTGGATATTTGATTTCAGTTTTCTAGGTATTTTTTATTGAATCAAAGCCTATTTTAAAAACCGGTATACTTAAAAAATCAACAATTAAAAAAAATTGTTGTTATTAAATAAATTAATAAATAAAAAAATATTTAAAAATCGGTCAGGACAGTTTGGTGAGAAATTTCATTGGCTTTCATGAAAAAAAAAGTTAAAAGTCAGATAATAATTGTTTTCTGAAAATCAATTTGTCAACGGATGTTTTTGCACCCCACTGTGCGATGCATAGTGGGGACAAATGACTTTGACGTTCTTTTTTCGATTTAATTTTTGTTTAATACGGAACTTTATGCTAAATTTAGTTTGAAAACCTCATAATTTGTTGATTAATCTTATGATTTTTAAAACAAATTTTATAAAAAAATGCATTATTCGGGCATTTTTTAGTAAAAAAATTGTTTTTTTTTTTCAAATCCAGTACATTCAGTTGGGAACTTCATGACAATTTCAGAGAAATTCATAAATAGTTGATACATTTTATGATATTTTAATACAAATTTAATAAAAAATGCACAAGTATGGCATTTGTCGCAAAAAATACTCGTTTTTTTCGATGAGAACTTTTTAAAATAGCAATTTCATAATTATTTCAGAAAAAATGCATTCATAATTTATTGATGAAAAAATGAAAGTCAGAGGATTGAGATTGGAAAAAAAAGTTTCCTTTGACAAATGCCCAAATAATGCATATGATTACTAAATTTGTTTAAAACATCATAGAATTTATAAACTAAGCATGAGTTTTTATAAAGTTATTATTTAGATCTCAATTACAAAGATTTGTTTAAAAATTATTTTTAAAACATCATAAAATTTATTACCTAATTATAAATGTCGCTGAATCTACTATGAAGATCCTAATTAAAAATTCTGATATCGAAAACAAAATCCGTTGACAGATGCCTCAATAATGCGTTTCTTTGAAAAATATTAAGATTAATCAACGAATAATAGATTTTTCTAAAATTATTATAAAGTTCCTAATTTAAAAATGCGTTATCGAAAAAAACGAATTTTCCGTCGAAAAATGCCTGAATAATGTATTTATTTATTAAATTTGTTTATAATATTAAAAATAATAATCTCAAAAGAAGTTTTTTTTTATCATATTGATTTTATCCAAATTTATTGCAAATAACTTAAAAACACGTAAAATTATGGAAAATTGTAAAAAAACTTCTTTCAATAAATAATTTGATTATAATTTTTTTTTGCTTATTATATAATATTGAAATATCCTCGAAACATTTTTTTTCCAAATCAGTCAATATTTTCGGACTGCACGTTATTTTGAACCAAAGAAGTCATTTTTTTCTCACTGTGCGACGTACAGTGGAGTGAAATCGGAAATCGAGGTTCAAAATGAAATTTCGAACACAATTAAGCACCGAGTATAAATTTTTTTTGAAAGCATTCAAGATTAAATTTTGCAAAAAATGGTGAGAGTAGAATTGTTATTATTTTGTTTATTTAAATTTTATGTTAATACAAACAGCAAAAATATGTCGATGTTTTAAATTTAATTTTTTACCTTCTATACAACATTTTGCTTGTACTTCTTATCCCTTGGACCTAATGCTCAAGGGTATGGGAAATATACAAAATTGTTAACTTGCATAGTTAATTGTTATAAACTAATTGTATTAAGAAATAATCGACATTAGAAGTTATTCATCTTCAAAGTATTATTCTGCTCTGAAATCGCTTGCTTTTATTTTTAGGCCTTTAAAATATAAGAATAAATGTTATATTTTTATTTTGTAAACAAGTTGTATAAACAAATGCACATTTTGGGCGTTTTTGCGTGTAAAGAAACGATGTTTTCTTCCGACCTTGTTGCAATTATATTGCCAATGATTTTTTCTAAAGAAATTGTTGCCACTCATAAATATTTTTTTATTATATTAACAAATTATATAAACAAATGCACATTTCGGGTGTTTTTAAACGAAAGGAAATCGTTTTTCCTTCTGACCTTGTTGAAATTATATTGCCATGTGATTTGTTGGGATTGGCAATGTTTAAGTTATTGAAATCAATAGATTTTGTATAAAATTTATGAGAAATTAATCGTCCATTACCATTAATTAAGAATAAATGCTTTTTAGCAATAGTTTAAAGAATTTTGGTAAACAAATTCACAGTTTGGCAACTTTTCAATAAATAGGCTCAATTTTTCTTTACGGAATCAACTAGTTATGTCTTTAAAATGACTTTTTACTATGATACTTCGAAAATTGACAACAATAATTTATTATATAAACAATTTTTATAAATAAATTCACAATTTGGTAATATTTTAATAAATAGGCTGAATTTTTTACGGAATCGATGTCTTTCCGATGACTCTTTTTTATGATACTTTGCAAATGTACAACAATGATTAATTATTTAAACAATTGTTATAAACAATTGTCTCGCCGGCAACACGGCCACAAAATTCTTTAAGAATTACGAAAAAATGTGCAAAATAACTGGTTTGAGCAATTAGTTACTTAAAAACATTGAAATGATTTTGTAAGTCCTGCTAGCGGGAAAGTCAAGATTTCAATTTCGTTTACAAAAATTGTTTGAGCAATAAATAATATTTTTGTCAATTTACAGAGTATCGTAGCTCAGTCATCAGAATGACATCCCTAGTTGATTCCGTCAGAAAAATTGAGCTTCTTTATTGAAAACACACCAAACTGTGAATTTGTTTACAGAATTTGTTTGAACAATTATCAAAAAGAATCTATTCTTAAACAATAGTAATGGAACATTTATTTCACTTACATTTTATATATAATCTATTAATTTCAGTCAGATACATATTGCCAATCCAAAAAAATGACCTTCCTTCATTAGTTTGTCTACATAAGTTTTAACACAAGTTTTTAAATTATTCTAACCACCTGGAAATTATTCCCATATAGCTGAAACACCCTTTTAAGATCTTCTTTGATCAATTTGAATGTCTTAAAAGATATTTCACTTAGAAAAAGTTAAAGAAAAAATAACTTTGTTGTTAAATAGCAAATTTTTAACCATCAAACAAAATTTAATCGCGCCGATTTTTTCCAAATTTGATAAGCTTTTATTAAAAAAAAAAGATTAAATTGGATGAATAGTATAGCATAAAAAACCATAAGAAAAAATTCCTTTTTTTATTCAAGATAACGTACAATCCAGAAATATTACTGATAAGATTTGTAAGAGAGTTTAAAAATAAAAATAAATTAAAATTAAAATTAAAATTAAATTAAAATTAAAATATTCCCTAATCGAAGCGTTTCGAATCCAAATATTTAAAAATACAGGACAGTTTCTAATTCGGCTTTTGTTGTTTGCTTGATTCTGTAAAAAAATAAAGAATTATTATTTTAACTAATAATAAGTATGTTCAACAAAATTATGCCCAGATCATTTAAAAGAAATTATATAATAATACAAGCGGACTCCAAAGATACGAGCTCTAAAAATATGAGTGACAAGTGCGCGACGCCTTGTGCTTGACGTGCGCGTGTGCGTAGTAGGCCAGTATGCGTTCTCACACATTACTTCCGAACGTCGCAGGAGTGGGAGTCCCTTTCACGCTCGTATGTTTGGCGTTCCTGATTGCCGAGCTTATCCTATCTTGTCGTATATTTGGCACTATTCCCCAAAATTTGAACACAATATTTACACTTTTTAAATTATAAAGCCGCGGAACATAAACTATGTAATTGGTCACGTGAAACCCTGGCGTGGGAAATGTTATACTAAATTAATCCGAGAAGAAAAACGTTTTGGAGAACCTCAAAATACACATTCGTTTTAAAATAAACTGGACGCTTTGGACATAATTTTGCAGTAAATTTGTTTCGGATTGTATATTAGATTTTAATTTACCATTAGGACCAGGAAGTGCATCATCCTTTATTCCAGCAATTTCAACGGCGTGGGTGCCAAGAGAAGGATCTATCGTATTCCGCCGGAGCATCACCTTCTGCTTGATTTTCTATACGAAAATAAATATTAATATATGCATATATATAATTCTATTATTATTTAGTAAGAATTATCGTTATTAAAGAAGAAAAATGGAATCAGAGTAGGAACAGCGGAGAAGATTATTAGGAAGCTGCTAGATAAATAACTAAAAAAATCTTAAATTTGTGAATAACAATTGTTACCGTTATTAACAAAATAACTGATAAATAACGGAAAAACCCAAAATTGAAACTGTAAAATTTCACTTGGCACAGACTGCAGATTATTTTGTACTTAATTGTTTATAAGGCCATTGTTGACAAATGGCATAAATAAATGAAAATCTATAGGAGAAAAAGTTTTCTTACCTCATTAAAAAATCACGTTCAAAAACAAAAGCCATACAATATACATGCATTTGTTTATGAAAATTGTTATTTAAACAAATATATAGATTTTTTAATAACAATGTGGCGACCACCTTCCTAGCTATTTTTAATAATTATTTCCAAATATTTCTGGTTATAGTCCTAGAGAAAAGTATTGAATATTTCGAGCCGGCACTCATTTAATTTCTTATACTTTCTGCCGGTCTCTCTGTGTCACGTATTTCATTTCATGTTTTTCTTCGATAGTGTAAGCGAATGATATCGCCGGAGAGTTTTCAAAGGCTTTGAGATATGTGAATCGGTACGGGTACATGCCCTGTTGCCATGCCAGGCCCAGGACGACGAGGAATTCGTCATCGAAACCTCAGTTCGTTTCCGTCTCTCAAACTATGTGAACCTCGCTCCCATTATTCTTGATTAAAAGTGTTTTTTTAGTTATTTAAACTTCAGAGTTTAATTATTTATGCGCCTTATTCCCCCTCAAAGTGGTGACCCCGTGAAAAGTGTATATATTTTGATACAGTGACAGTCAGTTTCGCCCTTATACAGGCTAGTGAAGTGCAGATTTCGTTCTAGGATTATCATCTGTAGAGTTTATACTTTTAAAAAATGAC
>NC_046663.1:40388684-40396320 GCF_010883055.1 Belonocnema kinseyi
ATGTGGTTTGCTCAGGTGGAAACACAATTCGCGCTCGCGGGAGTACTGTTAGACGAAACAAAGTTCAATTACGTTGCCGGGAATCTAGATGCAAAATTTGCAACTGAAGTGCGCGACATTTTAACCTCTGCACCTGGACCTGAACGAACATATTAGAGACTAAAAACGGAACTCTTTAATTGACTAAGTGCCTCGCAGGATCAAAAGACACGCCGTTTGCTCGAGCATGAGGAAATAGGCGATCGTACGCCATCCCAGTTCCTCCGACACCTTCGCGACCTGGCAGGTAACGTTGTTCCAGACGCTGTCCTGCGTCCACTCTGGCTCGGTCGGCTACCTGCGTCGATGCAGGTTATCCTGGCAACCCAGAACCAAGCCCAGCTTGATAAGTTGGCACAGCTCGCCGATGCCATCGCAGAAGCAACGCCAAAGACCCGTGTTTCCGAGGTATCTGCAAATTTATCACCTTTAGAAGCCATGCTTCAGCAGCTCGCCCTTGTAACAACCAGATTTGCCGAAGTGTCAGTGACGTCAGAAGTAGCATCGGGCTCAAGAGATCGTGGCCGGTCTCCGTCTCGCGGCTGTTTCCGCGATCGCAGCAGAAGTCGATCTCGTCGAAATAATAAAGACGGTGTTTGTTGGTATCACGAAACGGGAGCAGACCTATGCGTTTTTCCACGTGCACTAACACGCGGACGACGTCCCAAAACATCGTACGAACTTTACGCGGCCAACGATTCAACCATCGCGACGTACAGTTTCGAAACACTCACGCTCAACCTCGGACTTCGCCGCGCTTACTCGTGGCGTTTTGTGATCGCTGATGTCACAAAACCGATAATCGGAGTCGATTTCTTGCATCATTATGGTTTATTGATTGACATTCGGAGTCAAAAACCCGTGTCTGAGGGACCTCGACGATTGGCTCCAGATAAATTGAAGCTGGCCAAACAGGAATTCCAAACCATGCAAGAGATGAAAATTGCTCGTACTTCGAATAGCAACTGGTCTTCACCCTTGCATATGGTACCAAAAAAGGCAGGTGAATGGCGACCTTGCGAAGATTATCGGAGACTCAACGCACGGACCATCTCGGACAGGTACCCAGTACCCCACATCGGAGATTTCGCCCAATCTCTACACGAAAAGAAGATCTTCACAACAATTGACCTTGTGAGAGCCTACAACCAAATCCCAGTTGCTGATGAGGACATACATAAAACAGCCATCACCACACCGTTCGGATTATTTGAACTCCCGTACATGTCGTTTGGCCTTCGAAACGCAGCGCAAACCTGCCAGCGTTTCGTGAATGAAGTACTTCGAGATCTCGATTTCGTTTAGTGCTATATCGATGATGTTCTCGTGGCGTCGAAAACAGAAGAAGAACACGAGCTCCACCTACGTCAAGTGCTTTATCGGTTTAAGACCTACGGAGTTCTTATCAATCCATCAAAATGTATCTGGGGAGAATGCGCCGTTAAGTTTCTTGGATACGAAGTTTCTAAGAACGGTGTTAGACCCCTTCCAGAGAAAGTGGAAGTTATTTTGAATTATCCGCAACCAAAAACAGCTAAAGAGCTACGTTGATTTGTAGGTACATTGAATTTTTACTGGATTTGCATACCTAATGCTGCAACTCTACAGGCTCCATTGAACGACATGCTACACGGTAACCTAAAAGGTAATGCAGTGATCACCTGGACTGAGGAAGCTGTCAATGCCTTCAAAGAGTCCCGGAAAAGTATTGCAGTAGCCGCTCAACTAGCTTTTCCAGCACCAGGAGCTCCTCTTGCCATTTTTTCAGACGCTTCTGATTTCGCTGTTGGAGCAGCACTGCAGCAACGAGTAAACAACGCATGGGAACCTCTGGGTTTCCTTTCGAATAAGTTGAGTACCGCGGAACGCAAGTACGGTGCCTACGACCGAGAATTACTAGCCGTATATAAATCTATTAGATACTTTAGACATATGGTAGAAGGTAGGATCTTTACTGTGTATACGGATCACAAACCTATTACATTTGCATTTCAGCAAAAAAGTGACAAGTGTTCTCCAAGATAGTTCCGATACCTGGATTTCATCGGCCAATATACCCCTGATATACGACACATATCTGGAAGCAACAACGTCGTCGCAGATGCTCTTTCCAGAATCGAAGAACTCTCAATCGGAATCGACTTTGCAGAACTTCCAAAATTGCAAAATGAGGACACAGATATTAAAACGTACCTTCAGCCGGAATCGACCTTGCACCTAGAAAAAGTCCAACTACCAGGTACCAAAGTAGCCGTCTACTGTGATGTTTCAACCCGCACAGCTAGACCTTTTCTCACAAAACCTTTTCGGCGGGTGGCGTTTAATTCGTTGCATCAATTATCGCACCCTGGAATCAAGGCCACGGTAAGGATGATAACAGAACGCTATGTGTGGCCGTCAATTAAAGTCGACTGCCGGCAATGGGCTCGCGCATGCATCCAATGTCAAAAAGCCAAAGTTTCTCGACATGTCTCATCACCTGTGGGTTCGTTTACCTTTCCTTCCAAAAGGTTCGAACATGTACACATCGACCTCGTGGGGCCTTTACCTTCTTCAAGAGGATATAAGTACCGCCTCACCTGCATCGATCGTTTCTCACGGTGGCCCGAAGCATTTCCAGTTGATGACATCCAAGCACCCACCATCGCACGAACGCTTATTGCTGGTTGGATCGCAAGGTTTGGTACCCCTCTCCGAATTACGACAGATCAAGGTAAGCCGTTCGAATCTCAACTATTCAGTGAACTCAATCACTTGCTTGGGACTCGAGATCTTCGCACAACTACTTATCATCCAGCTTCCAATAGATTGGTTGAGCGTATACATCGACCTTTAAAAGCGGTAATCCGCTGTCACCAGACTGCAGACTGGGTTGACATGCTACCAGTAGTACTGCTAGGTTTCCGAGCAGCCTGGCGAGAAGATTTGAAAGCCACAACTGCCGAACTACTGTATGGGGGACCACTGCGCCTACCTGGTGAATTTCTGGTTCCACGTTCATCAAACGACTCAGGACCCACGCCATCAGGTTACGCTAAAGAACTCCAAAGTTATTTTCAACAACTAAGACCTATTAGCGGAACACGTCATGGACAGAAAGCAGTTTTCCTTTACAAGGACCTGGTTACGTGGACTCACGTCTTACGGCGCGTCGACACGACATTCAAAAAGTCTCTTGAAGATCCTTACGAAGGTCCCTATCCTGTCGTTAGCCGAACAGACAAAACATTTGTCATCACAGTCGATGGAATAAATATCACAGTTAGTATGGACCGCCTTAAGCCAGCTTACATTATAGCTGACTCGGAGGAACAACCACATACTGCACGAGAGATTCCAGCTTCGGACAAAACTGTAGAACCAGAGAAAGTTCCAGCAGTATCACCACCTTCAAGCAAAACTTAGTCTAGCAGACGAGTCAGATTCCCGGATCGCCTTCAGGGTGGTTTCTCGTGAAGTGTAGTGGGCAATGATTTCAGTCTTTCATGTGTGATTCCACTAGTGCTGTGTTTTTGTCTTTCTTTCTCGGTTGAAAAATGTGCATTAAACAAATCTTCTTTGTACAAAAATATCCTCCCTTTTTCCTATAAGCCTAAGTCACGTCTCTTATGTTCACCAATCAGAAATGTGTATGAAAACGTGGAACATCCAATTTTTTTTAATTTGTGCTTCATAACATGTATATTATATCGTGATTCGATATTCTTATATACTCAATCACTAGCAGGGGGGTACTGTGGCGACCACCTTCCTAGCTATTTTTAATAATTATTTCCAGATATTTCTGGTTATAGTCCTAGAGAAAAGTATTGAATATTTCGAGCCGGCACTCATTTAGTTTCTTATACTTTCTGCCGGTCTCTCTGTGTCACGTATTTCATTTCAAGTTTTTCTTCGATAGTGTAAGCAAATGATATCGCCGGAGAGTTTTCAAAGGCTTTGAGATATGCGAATCGGTACGGGTACATGCCCTGTTGCCATGCCAGGCCCAGGGCGGCGAGGAATTCGTCATCGAAACCTCAGTTCGTTTCCGTCTCTCAAACTATGGGAACCTCGCTCCCATTATTCTTGATTAAAAGTGTTTTTTTAGTTATTTAAACTTCAGAGTTTAATTATTTATGCGCCTTATTCCCCCTCAAACAATTTTACAGCGTGATTTTCTTGAGAGTCAAACCCGAATTATAGCAACGACATTGTAAAAAAGTCTTTTACGATGAAGTACAATAGGTTGTACTTGTTGTCAATTAGGAATAACTTTTTGGGTTCTTTTTGGACGTCGGACTCAAGAAAAATTATCACGCTACTCATCCTCAATGTTTTGAGTGTAAACATCGGGAACTTTTTTTGGTAAATAAAACAAAAAGGCCAACGAAATCTTGTTTATTTTTTTTAGTATCCATCGACGTAATTAGCGATAACTTTTATATTTCATAGAAGAAGTTACTGACTAAAAGAATAGAATTTGTGTTAAAGCGGCAGAAAATGATATTCTAAAGGATTTTTCAATCAATTTTACTTTAAAACTTGCATGGGACAAAAGATAACTTATTTTGTAACGTGGGAAAAATTTATTTTTCGCCATAAAGTTTTGTCCGATGTCTTAGATTTCACCCACACAACGATTATCACCAATTTATTATGACTGTTTTGATCAAACTGTGCTTATTTTGTTAATTAAATTAAAAGTGTAAGCTTATTAAATTTTCCTTCGAAATGGTGTTTATTTATCCATTCGAATTTTTTTTACTTTGTTTCTGTTTTTAATAGAAAAATAAATAACGAAATGGCCAAAAGTAAAAGTGAAAAATCGAATCCACGCTCAAAATTTGTAAATTTAAAAAAGAAAAATAAAAATCCCATTGAAAAGACTAATGGTCAAATGAAACAACATCCATATTTGTAGGTTAAAAATTCAACTACATTGTTAAAAATTTACATACGTGTTCGAAAATTCCACTGTGGGTACAAATTTAAATAGTTTGTTGAAATTCTTTTTTTTAAGATGTTCATCACTAAGTTTTCATTGAGAATACTTTTTTTTAATGCAACTCTTTTTTGTTAAATATTATTCTTTTTTGATTGGAAATTTGACCATTCAGTTTAAAATTGATATCTGTAGGTTGAAAATTTAAGTATTTGGTTAAAAGTTAAACTATTCGGTTGTAAATGCAAATATTTCATTAAAAAGCCAAATTTCTAACAAAACCGTTTACACTGAAAATGAAAAAGTTTAATTTTCAGTTTAAAAGATTAACGAATTTTCAACCAAATAGTTACATTTTCATCCAAACACCTAACATTTTAACAAAATAGTTAAACTTTTAAATAAGTAGATAAATTTTCAACCAAAAACTAAAAATATGATTATTTTAAAACAGTAACAGCTGAATTGAACCAAAAACTGGATTTCAAGAAAATTTTATAATTTTTAACCAGAGATAAATTTTTAACTAAAATGATAAATCTTCAACCAAAAAATTAATTTTTCAAAGGTCATTAACCTTAAAACAATTAGAGAAATGTTCAACAAAAAAGATTAATTTTCAACCAAAGAAAGAAAGAATTTTAAACAAAAGAATTAAATTTTCAACTAAAATGATGAATCTTTAGCACAAAAAATATCCATTTTTACTAAATTAGTTTAACATTGAACCAAGTACTCGAAAGCAAACAAAAAAAGTAAATTTCAAACAAAATAATTAAGTCATCCACAAAGGAGCTTAAACAAAGATATTTCACAACTATCAAATTGCAGTTGTAGATATTTTAACCTTTAATTTTAAAAAGTCTGTGCACAACTTTGGGCCCTTATAGTTTAAAAATCAAGTAACTGGTTAAATATTCGTCCTTTTTGTAAAACATTAATCTTATTGGTTAAAAATTAATCTTTTGAACATAGAATTTATTTTACATCGAAAAAAAAATTTAATCTAAAAACAACGTAATTCCCTTCCTGATCGATTTAGCGACTCGAAGTTTAGAACTTCTTAATATTAAATGGATTCGATCTCCTTTGAAATAATTTGCATAACACTGTTTTTTTTGTTGAAAATTCATTTTTTACCAGAAAATTCAACTATGACATTTTTTGTAGAAAATTAAAATTTTTAATTAAAGTGTGATCTTTTTTCGTTAAAAATCTAACTAATTGTTTAAAAATTTATGGATTTTGTTAGAAATTCGTCTTTTTAGTAGAAAATCAATCTTCTTGTTCGAAAATTCGTCTTGCTGATTGAGGATTTAACAATTTTTCTGACAATTCTTATTTTTTCAAAATTAATTTATTGAAGTGTAAATTTAACTTTCCATTTTTGGTTAAAAATTTATTGATATTTTTAATTCCAATCTGTTTTGGTAGAGAACTCAGATATTTTCTTTTAATTATACTTCTTTAAATTAAAAATTATTTTTTTAACTAAAAACTTAATCATCCCATTTTTTTCTCGAATATTACGTTCATAATTGAAGCTTCATCTGTTTCGGTTTAAAACTAACCTTTTTAATTGAAAATTTAATTATTTTCTTCAAATTTGTATATATATTTTTTTAAATTAATTTTTATGTTGGTAAAATCTACTTATATTACTTTTGGTTAAAAAATGATATTTTTGAGATAAAAATCATATATTTGTTTAAAACTTTCTAGATTTTGTAGAAAATTCGTAATTTTTGATGGGAAAGTAATATTCTTGGTTGAAATTAATATTTTTCATTAAGGATTCAGTTATTTAGAAAAAATTTCTTTTTAGATTGTCAAAAATCAATTTCTTTAAAAGAAATCTTGATTATACTATTTTTGTTGAAAATTGATATTTTAAATTGAAAATTGACCTTTTTTACTTAATAATTCAATTATTTTAATTTTTCTGTTTTGGTAGAAAATTAATCCTTCTGGATTAAAATCGATCTTTTTCGTTAAAAATTGAAATATTTGGAAATGAATTCATCTGCTTTCATACAGTATTTGGAAATTCAGAATTTTGTTGAAAATTCGTCATTCTTGGTAGAAAAATAAACTTCTTAATTGAAATTTCATCTTTTTTTCGAGGATTCTATTATTTTGTTAAAAATTCCTTTGTTAGTTAAAAATAAATTTATGTAAGATAAAATTGGATTATACCATTTATGCTAGAGAATTGATATTTGAAAGTAAAAACGGATCTTTTTTAGTTGAAAATTCAACCATTTGTTTGAAAAAGCATATGTTTCGATAAAAATTTAGGTTTTTGGTAGGATATTAGTCTTCTTGGTTTAAAATTTATCTTTGTGATTAAGAACAAAACTGTTAAGTTGCACATTCCTTGTTTTTGTTAAAAATTGAATTTTTAAACTGAAACTTTGACAATCCCAATTTTGGTAAACCATTAAAATTTCGAATTAAAAATTGATATTTTTGTGTTGGAAATTCAATTATTAGTTTCAAACATCGTCTTTTTTTATATAAAATGAATGTTCTTGGTTGAAAATTTATCCGTTTGTTTCAAAGTTCAACTATGTATTACACAGGCCCACAAAAAAAACAAAAGTGTCTGTGCAATTGACCAGACCTATATATTCTTATGTATTTTTCGACGCTGAATCCGAATTTGCAATAAAA
>NC_046663.1:40396420-40458228 GCF_010883055.1 Belonocnema kinseyi
TCGAGCAAAACCCCATAAAAAAGTAGCTGGAGCCTACTTTTTTATTGCAAATTCGGATTCAGCGTCGAAAAATACATAAGAATATATAGGTCTGGTCAATTGGACAGACACTTTTGTTTTTTTTGTGGGCCTGTGTTATCAAACTCATCTATTTTGATCAATTTCAACTAATTTGTTGGAAATTGAATTGTATGTTGTTAAATATCAATTCTTTTAACTAAAAAGGAATAATCCTATTTCTGGTTCTATATATTTATATTTTTAATTAATAATTTACGTTTTTGAGTTCAAAACTTCACTATTTGTTTGAAATTTATTTTTTTGATTGAGGATTCAGCTATTTTATTAAAAAATTTAAATATATAATTTTAGGATGAAAAATTATTTTTATAATTGAAAATTAATTTTCTTTGTTTAATATTATCTTGTTTATTGAGGATTCAACTATTTTCTCGATTTTTTTTGTTTGTTGAAAATTAATGTCCTTAAGGAAAATTTTAATGATATCATTGTTAGTTGAAAACTAATAGTTTTTTGTAGAGAATTCATTTTGTGGGTAAAAAATGAATCTGTTTTTTATTATTTTTAACTTAGATGTCCAAATTCGATTTTTTGTTGTCTTGTATGAGGAAAAACGTCTTGCATAATTTACTATAAAAAAAATGCTCTCGCTAACGATTCTGCTAAATAATGTATAGAAGTTGCTTGATTTTAACTAAATTCTATCTTATTCTAAATACTTTTTATGATATTGTTCTTGGATTGAAAAATAATTTTGTTGAAAACAATTTAAATCTGTATAAAGTATCTTACAATTGATAATAGTTTCCGTACAGATTATTTAAAAAAAATAAAAAATAAATAAAATAATAAAAAATTTAATATAGTTACATGTACGTCACTGAAAAAATAATTTTTATGCAACCTTTGCGATTGAAAATTGTTTCATTAAATAAAAAATTGATGACAAAACTTCTTCGACTATATTGGTGTTGTTTTCTAATCAATTGTACTCCGTTAAAATAAAATAATGTTTAAAGACTAATGCAAGATTTATCAATAGTTCTTAATAAAATTAAACAAAATTTGAATTTAAAAATAAGTTATTTTCATTTTTTATTAGTTCAAAACTAAGATATTAATAAAAAAATAATGCTTCCAATTGTAAAACTGCGTACCCACAAGATATTCTGTACTTTTCACAGATTTAATAAAACTCACTGGTGAAGACCACCATTGTGTGCCGAAACGTTTGAAACAACTTCATTAGTTTCAATTCACCTGACCCTGAAGCCAACAGCTTACATCAACAATTTCTACAAAATTCTGTTATTTATTTTAAAAAATTTCTTTAATAGAAAATTAATCTTTGTGATTGAAAATGCATCTTTTTTGTTAAAACTTCTACTACTTGGTGTCAATTCCATCTGTTTTAGTTAAAATTTGAAATAATCTGTAGAAAATTTCATTTTTTTGATTGAATATTAACTTTTCTAAACTAAAAACTGCATTATTCTATTTTTGTTTGAAATTGGATATTTTTTATTGAACCTTGATCTTGTTTAGTTAAGAAATGGAATTATTTGTTTGAAAATTTATGTATTTTGTTGAAAAGTGGTGTTTTTTGTTCGAAATATATAACTTTTTCCTTGAAAATTCATCTTTTTGATTGAGAATTCAACTATTTTGTTGAAAGTTCCTTTATAGTTAGTCAAACATTAATTTATGTAAGATAAAATTGGATTATACCATTCTTGGCAGAGATTTGATATTTGAAGTTAAAAATTGATCTCTTGTAGTTGAAAATTCAACCATTTGTTTGAAAATGCACATATTGCGATAAAAATTCGTTATTTTGGTAGGAAATTAGTCTTCTCGTTTGAAAATTCATCTTTGTGATTACGAACAAAACTATTAAGTTGCACATTCCGTTTTTTCTCAAAAATCAAATTCTTTAACTGAAAATTTAACTATCCCACTTTTGGTGGAACACAGAAATTTGGAATTAAAAATTGTTTTTTTTGGGTTCTTGGTTGAAAATACATCTGTGTGCTTGAAAGTTCAACTATGTATCATCAAATGCATCTATTTTAGTAAAATTGCAATTAATTCGTTGAAATTCAATTGTTTGTTGTTAATTATTAATTCTTTTAACTAAACAGAAATTATCCTATTTCTAGTTTTATATATTTATATTTTTAATTAAAAATTAATTGTTTCATTTGAAAATTCGTCTTTTTGATAGGAAATTATTTTTCTTTGTTAAAATCTATTCTTGTTTAATGAGGATTCAACTATTTTTTTGATTTTTTTTTGTTAAAACTGAATGCCTTTAAGGGAAATTTTTATCACATCATATGTTGGTTGAAAACTAATAGTTTTTTTGTAGAGAATTAATGTTATGGGTAAAAAATTAATCTGTTTTTCATTATTCTTAACATAGATGCCCAAATTCGATTTTTTTTCTCTTAGATCGGAAAAAACGTCTTGCATGATTTACTATAAAAAAATCTTAATCGCTGAAAGATTCTGCTATATAATGGGTAGAACCTGCCTGGATTTAAGTCAATTCTATTTTATTTTAAATACTTTTTATAATATTGTTCTTGCATTGAAAATTAATTTATTTGAAAACTATATTATTTGTCAAAAAATATTTTTTTAAATAGAAAATTAATCTTTTTTGTTAAAACTTTTACTATTTGGTGTTAAGTTCATCTGTTTTGATTAAAATTTTAAATAACATGTAGAAAATTTCATTTTTTTATTGAATATTAACTTTTATAAGCTAAAAAATGAATTATTCTATTTTTGTTTAAAATTTGATATTTTTTATTGAAACTTCATTTTTTTAGTTAAAAATTATTTTATCGGTGAAGAATTAATCTGTTTTTTATTATTGTTAACATAGATGTCCAAATTCCATTTTTTTTGTCTTATATCAGAAAAAGCGTCTTGCATCTGTTGTTGGAGGTTTTCAAGATTGTGTTTTTATAAAGTAAAAATTGAGTATTTAGCAAAATTGTCGGCATATATGAAGACACGATACATCCATAAACCTAAAGATATTTCATTAAATCCCACATTTCTTAAACCATATATTGTTTAAAAGCACATAAAACATTGGAAGCCTATATATTTTATACAGCTGTTTTGTGGTGAAGGTAAGTGTATGGAGTTTAATGGTACTTTTCCGATATTGAGTAAAGTTAGTGTAACACTGGTGTATTTTTAGTTATAAGTTAATGTTTTAGTTATTATTTGCATTCAATATAAACATTAACATTAAGTATTATTCCTGCGATGCATGGAATTTGTTATAAAATTTCATTGCTGATATAAAATGCGGTAGCAACTTATTGAAATTTTGAGGTTAATATTACATTTTGCAATTCAAGAGCGAACTGCTCGCAGTTAAAAAATTTATCAAAAAGAAGTAGGAAGGAAACATAAAAAGCTATTTTTTATTTTAAAGTTTTTGTAGTACATTTTCGTAACTTTTCATAGTAAAAATAGTATTTTATAGATTTTTGTAGATATACCAGCAATGGACTAAAATAACAAAACTTACAACAAATTCCATGCTTCATAGGAATACTACTTAATATTAATGTTTATATTAATAGCAAATAAAAGCTTAAATATTAACTTGTAATTAAAAATATACTGACCCTACCGATAGAAATCTCAGAGAATATGCTAAAGATTCTCAAGACTCTGAGAAGCTGTGAGAAATTCTCCGCAGGCACTCAGGTAGATATATTTAATAGTCCAGATAGCTTGTTTAAATGCTTTGAAAGCTTTAAAATGTCCTTTCCGAAATTGAAATGAAAATACGTTCATGAATAACAAGCAGAGAGGCTTAAATTGAAAGAAGAATTCGATTATAAATAACAATGAGAGGCCCTGTATTGCGCCGGTACGGGGGGCAAGGCGTTGGTAAAGAAGAAGCGTTGATTCGTATTATCGACCTCGAATTTTGATTCGATTATTATTCCCAACAGTGATCCAAAAATACTTGCGCATGCTTGAAATGTGCGACGCTCATTGGCTCTAGTTCGCGTACGTATTTAAAAATCAAGTACAGACGCGCACCGTAGCTATCAAAGAACGAGCAATCGTGACAATTTTTTCAATATTTTCCAACTCTGTCTAACCCATTCACAACTCGTCTCTCACGCATTTAGCAATGAAAATCGAGTAGTGTGACAATCGAAATCGACAATATCGTTTAGAGATTTCATATTAAGGATGTTAATACCTTGGCTTGATGATGAACTACGTTCTCTTCCTCTTCCACTTCCACCTCTTCTGCGAGATACCGATATATTACTTCCAGCTACAAAATATAATATGGAGCTTTTTATTGGAGAAAGGTTTCAACGGACCACAAAAGTTCGCCATTGTTTCTATATAAAGATAGACCAAATATAATCCCAAACTCAGTTAAGGATGTACACTACGTACAATCCAACTCAAAAGTTGCCTATCTGTAAAATGATTGATAAGATCAACAATGAAAGATCTATTATTAATTTCTGTAAATCTTGATTGGAGACTTCTAAGCACACTCCAGAAAAAATAATTGAGGTTAAAATTGTTTATTTAACATCAGTTATTTAAAGGGTCTCTTTCTCTTCAGTGAAAAGTTACCATTTTTATTCAATCCTAATGATCAAGGTCTCACCTTATTCTTCGAAAGATTCTCTCAATTTATATTTGGGCAATTTAAACCTGAATTATTGTTTTCTGAAGTGTGCTTAGAAGCCTCCATCAAGATTCACAGAAATTAATAATAAAGCTTTTTTTTTTCGATTTTATCAATCATTTTAAAGATAGGCAACTTTTGAGTAGTGTATATCCTTAATATAAAATACATGATTCCACGTATGCGAACATTTTGTCAGTTTCATGGTCCGGCTTTTAGAAAGTTTTGGAGTTTGATGTTCTGGCTTTAAAAATACGCCACAATGGAGTCAGTATTCTTTCAAAGATTTTTTTGAGCAATTTTCAAATATACGCAAAAAAGGAAAGAAAATTGAGACACACTGCTCTATTTGCTGTTTTAAAATGCTGAAAATAGGTTAATTTTATCATTAAAACGATACATTTAATATATCTATTTAACAATATATATATATTTATATTATAATCGAGTTTCACGATTAACTGGGACCGTCACGATTAATAGTACAGTTACCTTAAATTAACTTTAAGAATGTAGAGTTTAGAAAACAATCTTTTTTAGTAAAAAATTCAATATTTCGTTTGAGAATTCTTGAATTTGATTAAAATTTCGTTTATTTCAGGGTATATTCTAACGGGCAGTTCTAAAAGTGACTTGGAAGATGAGGAAAAGAAAAAGAAAAGAGAGAGAGAAAAAGAGTAAGAGAGAGACAGATAAGGTGAGAGGGGGGAGAGGGCAGTTCTAAAATATCCTTAAGGTCGGGCAGTTTGAAAAAAATCCTTATAGTATACCCTGGTTTATTTCAGTAGAAAATTAAGAAAATTTCTTTTCTAAAAATTTAACTTTTTGGCTGCAAATGAATATTTTTGTTTGAAAATGGATCTTTTTTAGTTAAAAGTTCATCTTTTTGATTGAGAATTCTTGAATTTGATTCAAAATTGTTCTTTTTTGGTATAAAATTAGTCTTTTCGTTTAAAAATTCATCTTTTTGATTTAGAAGTTTTAAACTAGGTTTTAAAGTTGAACTACCTTCTCAAAAATGAAAAAATTTCTTTCATTCTTAAAAATTTAACTTTTTTATTCAGAATTCTTGCATTTTGTGATAAATCCATCTTTATGGTTTTGAATGAATAATTTTGTTTGAAAACGTATTTTTTTGGGTGAAAATGTATCAAGTAGGTTTTTAAGTTGAACAACTTTCTTAAAAATTAAAAAATTTCTCTTTCTTAAAACTAAATTTTTTGGATGCGATTTTTTCAATGTTATTAAAAATTTGTGTTTTTGGCTAGTAAATTAATCTCTTTTTTTAAATTTCATTATTTTTAGTGTAAATTAAACTTTTTGGTTAAAAATTCACGTATTTTGTTACAAGATTGTATTTTTATGTAGTAAATTAAACTTTTTATTTAAAAATTAATGTTTTCATTCAAAAATTAATCTTTTTTAATTTAAAGTTGAACTTTTGAGTTGAGAACTCTTGCATATTATAAAAAAATCGTCTTTTGGGTAGTAAATTAATCTTTTTCTTCAAAAGTTTGACAACTAAATTTGAAAGTCGAACTAATTTCTTAAGAATGCATTTTTTCGTTGCCGATTCAACATTTCACTTAAAAATAATTTTCCTTGGTTGGCAATTCAAAAGTTTTGTTAAAAAAAACTTTTTTTTATTGCAAAATTACTTGGGTAATTTAAAAATTCAATAATAGCCCGATTAACTGTCAAATAAAAATCAATTAGCCTAATTTCAACACTACTTCTGAAAATCACTTTTTCATTTTAATTCCTGATTTATTACCAAAGTTTATAATTCACCCCATGGTCACGTAGACGATATAGGCATATTGGCAACTTGACACGCTATAAATACACAAAAAATCAGTATAAGCATAAAATCGGGTTCAATTCAAAGGAACCGTTAACAGAAAAAACAGAATATAAACTTTACATTGATTTCCAATGATAGATTAGCTGAAACGAAAATGTACTTTACAGGATAAAATTTAACCAAATTTCAGTTAAACTTTTTTTAGTTTTTCATGACATAACATCTGTTTTGAAAATGCGAATTTGTCTGAATAAATCTTTATCCCACTAAAAAGTTTCCTGCAATTAACTTTATCATTACTTTATTCTGTGCCACATGCGGTGTGTGGGACGGAGGGGAAGGGGGGGGGGGCACAATCAAATCAACCGTTTTTAACGAAGGATAAGTCGGGTGCAAAATTTGCCAAAAATTGGTAACGTAATTTATTGATGATCCCTTAGGAAAGTAAATGGTGATGAGTCTATGAGTGATGCTTGAATTTGATCGAGTGGCACTCGACTTCCAAAACAGCTCCCTAAGCCAAAAAGTGAACTACCGTGCCGAGGGCTGAATCTCACCAGAGAATGGTGACTGAAACGGTGTTCTGAAATAACGAGAAACCTCCCAGTGTAAAAGTGTCTTATCCTCACAAGCGGAGCTCTGTGGGGACGGACCTTGTTTTTCCATACCTATTCGTGGGAATAAAATGAATTTTAAATATGAAAATAAAAAAACAAAAATAGTAAGACGCATGAGCAAGTGCCTTGAATGACACCTGCCAAGGACACTTCATCTTCTCCCGAGAAAATGGAAATCAGCGAAGGTGGTAAATCACCTTTGAGTCAGCAGGGAGCTGATGCGGTTCCTAGTACCTCGAGTGGTACGGCTGGAGATGATGCTTTAAATAGCCACTGCTCAGAAGTTGAAGCCACTGAGAACAATGGGACTACAAAAGGCACCAGGAAAAGGAGGTATAGTACTGCCGCCAGAAGGAAATACCGTCACCAGCTCGAAACTCTAAAACGGTTTCGGTCTGATGGTAGTACTCCAAACGAGGACAGGGAGAATAAGAGTGGTCAGGTCGGAGACCTAGGAGGCTCTTACAGTCTCGCCCTTCAAAGCCACCTGAGGATGGCCGTATTTTAGGAGAACTTCCCAGAGGGAAGTTCAACATGGAGCAAGCAGCAGTCGTGGAGGCATCGCTCGAGAAAATGATCGCTGGGGTAAAACCTGGCGATATTATCCCGAAGTTTGAGCACTGCCGGTATAAGAGTAGTGTGCTGATCGTCATTTAAGGCAGTTGGCGGTTTGAGACCTTGGGAGGGCGCAGGAATCAAGGTCATTGATTCCAAGGACCTTCCCAAGCCTGTCAAGCTCATTGCTTGGATACAAGGCAGTTCCGAAGAACCTACATCCATCCTCAGGAGGATGAATATCCAAAAATTCACGTTAAAGGTGGAGGATTGGACCATAATCGACGTGAAGAGATACACCAAATCCATCCAGTTAATCTTGAGTGTGGACCCATCAGTTGTTGAGCATGGAGAAAAGATCGATTGTAGACCTTATCTGGGGATGAGAAGGACCCAGGTGAAGATCCTATATAAGCGTAAGAACGGTACGGAAATATAAAGCCCTCGGAACAGTCGAAGGATGGTACTGCTTCATGATGAACAGCGCCAAATCTTCACGTTTGGATTGCATCCATATAAATCTTCACTACCGTAAAGCTGCATCTGCCATACTAAGCAGACGTGTTACAGTCGAATATACGGCTTTTGCACTAATACAAGATCCTTGGTGCAACAAGGCAGAGGTGAAAGGCATAAGCCAGAGATACGCTTCTATTGTATACAATAGTTCAAAGGAAAACCCCCGGACAGCCATATTTGTTAGAAAGGATATCGACTTTATCAGCCAAACAAGGCTCAATAATAGAGATCTGGTAGCGAATAAAGTCGAACATCAGAAAGGATGGTCGCTGATCATTGGATGTGATGCAAACGTGCATTATACAATATGAAGCACTAAGTACATTAACGGTAGAGGCAAGTACCTTTTAGATGACCTTTTAACTACCGATTTTACTATATTAAATCGCGCATGTACACTAATCTTTGTGACAGCTAGATTTCAGGAGGTTATTGAAATAACTTTGTGCTTTGTATCCATTAGCGAAGCATTCGGCGATTGGCATGTATCGCCTGAGACATCCCTGTCAGATCACAGGCATATATGTTTTCCGCTGACAGCTGACATATCTGATCCAATCAGATGGTGAAATCAAAAATTTAAGACTCTGAAAAGATAGACTAGAAGACTATTTAATAGAGCCACGAAAACTGGTAAATGGGAGTTGTATAAGGCTAGTGTAGCAAAACACACTAAAGAGATACAATCGGCTAAATGATTCTTATGAAGAGGGCATTATTAGGGCACTAAAAATGTACCTGAAACGCCTAGACTTCAGAGAATCTTAAAGAAAAACCCATGATAACAGAAAACATTACAGAATTTGCTAGAGAAATCCTAGAACACCTCATGAAGCTGCACTTTCCTGGTACCGGACCTGGGTATCGGTTGGAGGAAGAGGCTCTTAGGCTGAATTCCACTGACGGCCCTGATCAGAGGACCACTTGGAATGATTAGAGAATAGCGAGCCGGGTTGTTACATAATAAAAAATAAGATGGTTTATTCGACGTTTCGATTCATACAAGGCTGCTGGAGAAGCCGGTATTTTTCCAGCTTTGTCCAAGAAGGTTTGGATGTACTAATAAGACCGCTATGTAACATTTTCAGGGCGTGCATAGCTATGGGATATACCCCTACGGCTTAGAGGAAAGTCAGAGCGATTTTTATACCAAAGCCGGGGTGGGACTCGTACTGTGAGAGTAAATCATTCAGACTGATTAATCTAACTTCCCTTACGTTGAAAAAATTAGAAAAGTTAGTAGATTTTCATTTGAAGGAGGAAACCTTACCAGACAGACCTCTTCATAATAGTCAATTTGCCTTGCAGAAAGGTAAATCTAATATTGACGCACTGCATGCATTTACCTTACGCGTTTAAAAAGCGGTACGAGAAGTGAACGTAGCGATAGCAGCGTTTTTAGACATAGAGGGTGCTTTCAGTAACACCGCAACGAATTCTCTATTCAATTTTGCGGAAGAACATTGTGTAGGTTTCACAGTCAATAGCTGGCTGTGTCCTATGCTATGCGACAGAATTGTCCAATCTTTGCTCCACGGGAGCAGCGTGAAAGCGAAAATTGAAAAGGGGCGTCCACAGGGAAGAGTATTGTCATCCACGCTATGGGCACTTGTTATTGACGATATAATAAGAAGATTAAATAAGTTAGGCTTCTTTACATAGGGATATGTAGATGGCCTTGTTATCTTAATAACATGAAAGTATGAAGGGACTGTTATTGACCTTATTAAAAAATACTCTCAACGTTGTTGAGGGTTAGCGCAACAACCATGGCTTATCCGCTCATTCGGATAAAACTAAACCTTTGATTTTTACGAGACGTGGGAAACTACCTGATTTCGTGAAATCTAAGTTTTGTAGTAAGAAACTCGAATTACTTACATCAGCTAAGTATTTAAGTGTCATTTTTATCCTAAATTAACATGGAAACTACTTGTTGACGTGATAGGTAAAAATGCCAGAGCAGCCTTTTGGGCTTGCAGAGACGCAGTTGGAAAAACTTGGGGATTAAAGCCCAAAGTAGTGTACTGGTTATGTACTGCAATCATTAGAACAATTATAACCTATGTCTAATTGATCCCGGTACCAAGAGCCAGTCTGGTAATTCCAGGAACTAGCTGGAGAGCCTCCAAAGTGTCTTGTGCCTGGCAATTGCTGGATCGAAGAGAACTACTCCAACAGCAGCATTGGAGATTATTTCAGGTATACCACCGATGTACCTTCTGATTAGGCAGAGGGCTCCAGCGGACGTATACAGACTCTCACTAAAAAAGAGATATATTAGTATCGACGACATTGACCTGCATGACTCAATAAAGAAAGTGCTGACAGGTGATAAAATCCCATGCATGTACTCTGATTACATGCTGAAAGAATACTTATTCATGAAGCCATTCAAAGCGGTATTTTTAAAAAGGGAAAATTGGCATGATGAAAAAGGAGAAAAAATTTATTTACTACGGGAGAACTTGTTTGGTATATAGACGGTTCAAGAGATCCGCTAAGGTCGGGAGCTGAAATATTTGGGGTAAAACCCAGTGCTGAAATAACAAACGCACTGGACAATGTCAGTACAGTATGCACAGCTGAAATCGTAGCAATCAAGGCTTGTATTGAGGAGATTCGTAAGTGGGGTTACATATGTCACCACATTTACATATGCTCTGACAGCCAGCCTGCGTTGAGGGCCCTCCAATCAGAGGAATTTACATACAGACTTATCTGGAGCTGCCTTTAAGAACTCCTGGAAGTGTCCGGTAAAAACTGGGCCAAATTAATCTGTGTTCCTGTACATGAGAACATTTGGGGCAACGCAAGAGCAGATATGCTTGAAAAAAATGAGACTACAAAGTTCTTTAATGGACCTGAGCCATTCTGTGAAATTTCGTATGCTTCGGATTGACAAGCCGTTGAGAGGTGGCTTCTGGTGGAACATGGGGAGTATTAGAGGGTGGCTAAGGGTATGGTAAACTCTTAAAAGTTGATCAAAGAATCATGCGTAGGAAAATCTAAGAATCTTCTGAACATGAAAAGAAAGCAGGTGAAGATAGTGGTAAAAATACTCACGGGCTATTACCACTTCTGCGTACCAGAAGATATAAGATATTTCCTATTCAGCGATATGCACATATATGGAGAAAACTGGCCTCCTTAGAGAGGCATAGATTTTAAAGGGTAAAGTACAATAAGTTACACTAGTTAACCTCTGTGCTATGGGCTTGGATGACTACCCAACTTATAATGATAATAACAATAATACTAACAGAATAATACTTTATTCTGTGTCACTTGCTGTTTTTAGAATGGGACGGGGCATATTTAAATCAGCAATTTTTAACAAGGTGTGGTGACTGACTCCTTCGCCACCAGAAGCTACGTAGCCAATAGCAATTCGATTACCTATAGGAATTTCTACTCTTAAGTTATAATTCAAAGCGTATTTCGGAAGCCTCCAGGGTCCATACCCGTTCGGCGAGATGTGTTTATTCGCGGTTATGAATTTTTTTTTAATAGCATTTTTCTTAGTACAAACACATAACAGTGTACTAATTGACTTGGAATAATAATTGTAATTATAAATAATAGACATCTACTGGTATCACAAATACGTCTTTTACTACTTTTATTATAACTATGTACAACCTTGGACTTCTGATGAAATTGGAAGTCCTGTTTCCTCCAAACTTTGCCATATGTTAGACTGGTGTGTGGCACGTGTATCTACGTTAGGAATCGGTGTATAACCTCCAACTGTAAAATATAATAAAAGAGGGATTTTTATGGAAGAATTTTTCAACGTACCTTAAAAGTTTGCTGTTGGTTTTAAATAAAGATAGCCCAAATGTAATCCCAAAGTCAGTTAATATCAACAGATCACTCCAGCAACGCAAAGATTTTTTCCGGCTTCTAGCCAGTTCTCTAGTTCTTTATTCTGGCTTTAAAATTAGGCTATAATGTATTTAGTATTCCCTGAATGTTTTTTTGAGTATCTTTAAAATCTACGTAGAAATATTCCTATGAAAAATTTAAGGCACGCAGTGTATTTTTCACAACAGCCCTGCTGAAAGTCAGAAACAAGTATTTTAGGATGATGAAATGGGTTCAACAACGAGTCTGCATTAAATTTTGCCAAAAAATTAACCATTGATGTTCAGAACTAATCACTAGGCCTGGGAAGGTTTATGGCAATGAGTCTATGAGTGATGCTCAAATTAAAGAGTGGTTTAGGTGATTTAGAAATGATAGTACTTCCGAGAAAACTAACAGTCGGTCTAGCAGTACCGCAACGGTCAAATTAAGGCAATAATCACTGTTTTTCTTTCTTTTTGATAAAAACGTATTGTGAACCATAAATATGTTTTAAAGGGTCAGTCAGTTAATAAAGAGTATTACATATAAATTCTGAATCGATTACGTGATGCAGTAAAAAGAACGCGATGCTGGTTTGTGAAAAAGTAGTTAAGTAGTCCTTTTCACGACGACAACGTGCCGGCCCAATTAGGAAATTAATTTCTCACTTATTTCTGAATCCCAACATTCTTTTCTTAGTTGAAAAATATTTTTTAATTATTAAAACTCAGACCTTCGGCGAATCGTTCATTTTCCTGTACTGCCCTCCAGGCGTTCAAGAGCAATCTAGGATTGTCGGTTAGTCTTGGACTACCTGTAAAATATAAAATAAGAATTTTGACTAAAGAATTAGTTAAAAAACCAAAAGATTGATAATGGCCCAAAATAATGTTATCACAAATGTAATTACAAAGTCAGTTAATATTAGCACATGATTCCAGGAACGTGAAAATTTTGTCCGGCGTCTAGAGTGCCCCGGTTGAGTGCTCTGGCTTTAAAGATACACCACAATAGATGAAATTTTTCTTTTGAAATTTAAGGGGGAGGGATCTCTGTGAAGTATGTGCGGATCCATAGAAGTGAACTGAGGGGGGACGGGCGTCGTCGGGAAATTATATGCACATAGAGAGCTATGACTTATTAAATTGAACAATTGTATAAGATAGATTAATTGGATTTGTTTAGGATTACATGTCATAATGAAGTTCCCTATTTATTATAATTCCTCTTCATTTTCCAATGAAGATGAAATGAGTGAAGGTAAGACAGAAAATACTGGAGGGTGGCGATCGCTTCGTTTGCTACAAGTTATCACAAAATTCTACTAATTCTAATAAATTGCAGACATTTAGTAAATTTGTATGAATTTCTAAAATTTAAATAATTTTTTTGGTAAAAACAAATTTTTCGGGTTAATTTAAAAACGATAAAAGCAGAAAAATTTTGGGCCAAAGCGAAAATGCGAAATTAAACTTCCCTAATAAAATTTACTTTTTATGTAAACATTTAAAACTTGGTTTTAAAGATCTCCAGGGGTCAACGCTGAATTCAGAAAGAACTACTATGAAAACTATGGCTACTTTGAAATGAATTTTGTATTTTTTTCTAAATCACAACAATTTTTCTTAGCAACAAAATTATTATATAATAATATTCATGATTATAATTTTTACTTGAGCTAATGCCTAGTTGTCGCCTTAGTGCCCGTATCTGCTGCGAACTCATTTGAGGATCTGAAGTTTGAGAATCCACTGGAACATGATGTTGTATAGCCGTATTAGGGTTTGGCTGCGGAAGCCGACGCGGCGTACCTCGATCTGCTAATTATAAAATAGGGTAATTTACTACAGAAATTTTTCAACGAACCTCAAAAATTTGGTATTGCTCAGAATTATACAGACATCAAATTTAATCCCAAAGTCACCTAATATTAAGAGAACGAAGGTATGAAATTTCGATGAAACCTGAATTATGTACGTGTAGAGTATTATGTTATTTCGAATTTTATAAGAAGTTGCTTTAATGGTAATAAGCCTTATATTCCCTAAATAAATGATTTTACAAAATATATTTTTTTAATTTACTTTTTTCGAAAGTGTCCTCTGCGTGGAGAATAACCTGTACATCAGCCAAATTTTTGGTTAAGACTACAATTACTACTATTAATACTATAAGTAGTCTAGCGCGCGCCTATTTATCTTTTTATGAAAAAGAATAAACCAAAAGCCTATATTTTCTATGTTATACATATTTAATTAATGTTACACAATATTAGTATAAAATAATAGAAGGCACCAAGGGATGAGTTCTGTACCTGAAACTGTAATTAATCTTTTATAATAGGATTTTAAAAAATTTTATACTTTTTGGTGGAAAATTAAATTAAAATGTCTTATTCCAAATGAGCTTTTTTTATTGAAGATTAATTTACACCTAATATTGATGAATAGCATTTATTACAATTGTGTTACTCACGTTGATGATAATAATATTCTTTAAATAATGAACTTTGCATTTTTAAACCACAATTCTTATAAATCAATTTAGCACAATTTTTGCACGCGCATCATAATAATCAATTTTCTTATAGGTAGAAAACACACGTAATAAGCTTGTTGCCACTTGGTAATCTCTCCTCTGAAAATCTTGGTCTAGTCTCCCCTTTAAAATCTTTCTTTAAAATTGAACTAATAATTATTATATTTCAAATTACATTGAAATTAGTGGAATTATTTATTAAAAATAACACTTTAAACCAATAAATACTTGAAAACTTATCAGTTGGGGTGAAGGTGTTCTGAAAAATGTGGTTTATGGAGATAGATGGAGGGGAAAGGTGTTATAACTGTTTTACAGAAAAATAGTCTTTTGTCTTAAAAATTTAAGGATTGGGACACATTTTCTGATTTCCTAACTGACAATTATTTATTTGTTGAAAATTCGTTTTTCTAGATGAAAAATTAATAGTTTTTGTGGAAAACTTATCTCTTTGGTTGAAAAAATGTACTTTCTTTTTTAAATTCTTTTTTTTTCCGGAAATAAATGAATGTTTTGTGTGAAAAAGTAACTTTTCTACTTTTGGTTTAAATTCGAATCTCTTATGGAAAATTAATCTTCATGATTGAAAATTCGTATCCCTATTTTTACAATGCATCTCTTGGCAGCATCTGCATTCATTGAAATATCAAATGTTACATTTCCTATCGAAAATCCATATTTGCAGGTTAAAAATTCAAATACTTTGTTAAAAATTTACATACTGGTTCGAAAATTCAACTCTGGTTGAAAATTTTAATAGTTTGTTGAAATTCTTTTTTTTAAGATGTTCACCACTACGTTTTAATTGGGAATTCTTTTTTTTTAATGCAACTCTTTTTTGTTAAAGATTAATCTTTTTTTATTGAAAATTTCGCCATTCAGTTTAAAATATATATTTTTAATATTTATCTTTTTAAAAGGTCTTTTAACCTTAAAACAACTAGAGAAATGTTCAACAAAAAAGATTAATTTTCAACCAAAGAAGAAAGAATTTGGAACAAAAGAATTAAAGTTGCAATTGAAATGATGAATCTTTAACACAAAAAATATCCATTTTCACTCAATTAGTTTAACATTTAACCAAGTAGTCGAATGCAAACAATTTTCAGTCAAGACAGAAAAAAAATTCAACTAAATTGTTGAATATTTTCAACAAAAAATTTCAAAAAACTGTTCCCTTATAGTTTAAAAATCAAGTAACTGGTTGAAAATTCGTTTTTTTTGTAAAACATTAATCTTATTGTTTAAAAATTAATCTTTTGAACATAGAACCATTTTGATTGAAAATTCAACTATTTTCTTCAAATTTATATATATATATATTTTTTAAATTAATTTCTATAAAGGTAAAATTTGCTTATACTACTTTTGGTTGAAAAATTATATTTTTTTAGATAAAAATCATATATTTGCTTGAAACTTTCTAGATTTTGTAGAAAACTCGTAATTTTTGGTAGAAAAGTAATATTCTTGGTTGAAATTAATATTTTTCATTAAGGATTCAGTTATTTAGAAAAAATTCCTTTTCAGATTGTCAAAAATCAATTTCTTTAAAAGAAATTTCGATTCTACTATTTTTGTTGAAAATTGATATTTTAAATTAAAAATTGACCTTTTCTACTTTATAATTCAATTGTTTAAATTTGTCTGTTTTTATAGAAAATTAATCCTTTTGGTTTAAAGTCGATCTTTTTTCGTTAATGATTGAACTATTTGGAAACAAATTCATCATTCTCGTCATTCTTGGTAGAAAAATAAACTTCCTAATTGAAATTTCATCTTTTTTTCGAGGATTCTATTATTTTGTTAAAAATTGCTTTCTCTGAGAAAAATTAATTTATGTAAGATAAAATTGAATTATCCCATTTATGCCAGAGAATTGATATTTGAAAGTAAAAATGGATCTTTTTTAGTTGAAAATTCAACCATTTGTTTGAAAAAGCATATATTTCGATTAAAATTTAGGCTTTTGGTAGGATATTAGTCTTCTTGGTTTAAAATTTATCTTTGTGATTAAGAACAAAACTGTTAAGTTGCACATTCCTTTTTTTTTGTTAAAAATTAAATTTTTAAACTGAAACTTTAACCACCCCACTTTCGGTGAAACATTGAAATTTCGAATTGAAAATTGATATTTTTTTGTTGAAAATTCAATTATTTGTTTCAAACATCGTCTTTTTTATATAAAATTAATGTTCTTGGGTAAAAAAGTATCCGTTTGTTTGAAAGTTCAACTGTGCATTATGAAATTCATCTGTTTTGATAAATTTCAACTAATTTGTTATAAATTTAATTGTTTGTTGTTAAATATTAATTCTTTTAACTAAAAAGCAATAATCCTATTACTGGTTCTATTTATTTATAATTTCAATGAAAAATTTGTTCTTTTTCAGTTCAAAACTCCACTATTTGTTTGAAATTTGATATTTTTGATTGATGATTCAGCTATTTTATTAAAAATTTAAATGTACAATTTTAGGATGAAAAATTATTTTTATAATTGAAAATTAATTTTTTTATTTGGAAATTTGTCTTTTTGGTAGAAAATTATTTTTCTTTGTTAAAATCTTACCTTGTTTATTGAGGATTCAACTATTTTCTTGATTTTTGTTTGTTTGTTAAAAATTAATGTCTTTAAGGGAAATTTTAATTATATCATTGTTGGTTGAAAACTAATAGTTTTTTGTATAGAATTAATGTTATGGGTAAAAAATTGATCTGTTTTTTATTATTCTTCACATAGATGCCAAAATTCGATTTTTTTTTTACTTTAAACGGAAAAAACGTCTTGCATAATTTACTATAACAAAATGTTAATCGCTGAAAGATTCTGCTATATAATATGTAAAACCTGCCTGATTTTAAGTAAATTATATTTTATTTTAAATGCGTATTATAATATTCTTCTTGCATTGAAAATTAATTTAGTTGACAATTATATTATTTCTTAAAAAAGATTTTTTAAATAGAAAATTAATCTTTGTGATTGAAAATTCATCTTTTTGTTAAAACTTTTACTATTTGGTGTTAAATTCGCCTGTTTTGGTTAAAATTTTGAATAACTTGTATAAAATTTCATTTTTTCGTGGAATAATAACTTCTATTAACTAAAAACTAAATTATTCTGTTTTTGTTTAAAATGTTGTATTTTTTATTGAAACTTGATCTTTTTTAGTTAAAAGTGGAATTATTTGTTTGAAAATTCCCGTATTTTTTTTTGAAGTTTAAAGTTAGTTGAACATTGGTGTATTTTTAGTTAAAGCAACTTATTGAGATTTTGAGGTTAATATTACATTTTGCAATTCAAGAGCGAACTGCTCGCAGTTAAAAAATTTATGAAAAAGAAGTAGGATGAAAACATAAAAAGTTTTTTTAAATTTTAATCCGCATTAAAATAGTTTCTGTTTTTTCACCAAAATTTTATAAATTTGAATGAAATTTTTGCGACATTTGTATGAAAAATTTCAATAATTTTCAATGTATTTCAAACACGGAGTATTTTTTCGTATTACGAAAAATGAGTAAAAGCTTAACGTTCGTAAAATTTTCGTAGTAGATTTTCGTAACTTTTCATAGAAAAAAATAATATTTTATATATTTTTGTAGATATACGAATGATTTACATTAAATGGGCAAAAATTATCTAATTATGCGACCAGCAGTTCGCTCTTGTATTTTCAAATTCATTCATAACAACAAATTCCATGCTTCAAAGGAATGCTTACATTAATAACAAATAATAGCTTAAATGTTAACTTATAACTAAAAATATACTACCCCTACCGATAGAAATCTCAGAGTATATGCTAAAGATTCTCACGGCTCTGAGAAGCTCTGGGAAATTTTCCGCAAGCAGTCTAACTCATGGTGGCTCACGGATGCCTTTGTCGTACGCGTGTAGCTATCAAAGAACGAGCAATCGTGACAATTTTTTCAATATTTTCCACTGCAGTCTAACCCACTGACGCCTCGTGTTACACGCATATATCAATGAAATCGAGTTATTGGGTTTGGAGGGCGATATCTGATGATGTCCTCGTAACTGACCTTGATCTTGACCTTGAAGAGTTTTTCCAGGTCAACTCTGTTTTTTCAAATAGAAATCTCTATTTTTAACATGGGATTCGGAAATAACGAGAAATTTTACACCGGAAATGATAGTTCTAATTTTTTTTTCGTGACTTTGATAATGCCAATTGAAGGTCAAATCTAAGTTTTCTGGCGGAATGAACATTGTGAAGGTACCTCAAGTGTAAGAATGACCTTAATAATGTTGACCTTGAGGTCATTTTTCAAGGTCATTTAAAGGTGAGAATCGTTTTTTGATGGGAAACTTTAATTGGGACACCGGATTCATAAAGGGGAATAATTTAACGATAGAATGTGACAATAATAAAATATCGAAACTGCTGTATATCCCCTATCTTGAATTAGTTCCATGAACTATATAAAACTTATTTTTACCGTGTAGTATTAAAAGTTGTACATATTTAAAACACAATGAAGAAATAATGTAAACAAAATAGTAGTTAAAGCAATTTGAAATACAAATGTGCCTTCCCTTTAAACTGCTTTTCATTAAAATAAAGTTAGTCTAATATCCTGAAAGGCCTTTGGCCATTAGACGACGTCACTTCAAAATCAAAAAAAGCAAGGCCAATTTTTATTCTTTAGGAGGCTCAGTTCGATAAAAATTTGAGAAATTTTGAGTTTTTAGATATACTAATGGAAAAACCAAAACTCTCAGACTTATATATTGAAATAAGATTTCGTAACAATTACTTTGAACAGAGAATGAATTAAATACTAAATTAAAATTTTTTTTCTATTTTTCCTGAAATTTAATATCAAAATTTATATGGTGTAAACATTTAACTGAAAAAGATTCACGAAGAAATATAATAAAATGTTCATTTTGTGCTCTATTATTTGATTTAGCTTCAGATGAATTTGTTTCCTATGTCTTTCGAACTTTCTGAAAACGGCCGAAACTATATTTTCCACATTTTCATTTAGGCATTTCGAGTACAATTCATACGTCCAGCCGAACATTATCAAAGTTATAAAAGGTTACCGGTAACAGTTATTAAAAACTATCGATAAATCACTTTATATATGTCCATACATTTTTGTAAATGCCCGTAAATTCTTATAGATTTCCACAAATTACTATAATTTATTATAAATTTAGACAAATTTCATAAATTCGAATAAGTTTACAAAAATTTAATAAATTTTCAAAAATTACTAAGATGTACAGCATTTAAAAATAAATAATTTTCGGTTTTATATCGAAAACGGGGAAAGCTGAAATATTTTGGTACAGAGCAAAAACATGCGCAATTAAATTTCCTATAACCATATGTAATGTTTTAAAGTTAGAATTCGAAACTTGTTTCAAAGATCACCAGAGCCCAACACTCTACAGCGAGAACAATTTATTGGCGATTAAGAAATAAAATTTTCATATTTTTTTCGAATTAACCATTAAGTGTTAGTGAAACAAAATTATAATATACTAACCTCGAATTCTAGGACTTGAACCGATAGTGCTGGCAGTTGAAGAAAAATCCTCGGGATAGTCGTGCCCTGTTGATATTCGGCTAAGTCCATGTAACCCACCAGCACCTCTATCTGTAAGATATAATATAGAGATTTTTATTAAAGAATTTCTTTAACGAACCCCAAAAATTTTCAATCGGCGATTCCAAAACTCTCCTCCAACCAAGAATTAGACAAACGTGTGCAAATCTAAGCATTTTTGCTGTTATATTAGAGCCACTATATGAATTTATAACTTTTGACATCAAATTCGAAATTCGTGGATCCAAAAACACCTTTTTACCACGTTTTATACGAATGCAACTAAACTTTGATTTTCGCCACTTTCATTGGATTCTGGCCCACTGTGTGGCTTTTATATTCAGTAGGGTGTTTTGGCTTTAGAGAAACGCCACAATTGAAGAAATATTTTTTCGAAGATTACTTTTGAGTGGCTTTTTAATCTATGCACAATAAACGCCTGCAAAAAATTTAGGAGAGCAGAAAATTATAGAAGTTATCAAAATTTACCGGCAAGTTACCATAAAAATTTCAAATTTGACAGATTACCACAAATTTAATATATTTCTACCTATTTCACAACTTCTGATAAATTTACAAAAATCTCATCAATTTTATAAATTTCTATAAATTTTAGAAATGATAGCTTGAAGTATTGCGCATGCGTCCAGTTTTTATACATGTCAATAAATGTCCATCAATTTCTATATATCTACACAATTTTTTATAAATTATTATAAATTTTGATTTATTTAATAAATTTAATAAAATTTCAGAAATTGCTTAAATTTACAGAAATTTGTCTTTTGAAAAAAGAGGGAAAAAAAGAGTATGTATAGTACTTTTTAAGTTGAAATTCGAAACTTATTTCAGAGGTTTCCGGGGGCCAACGCCGTTCACCGAGAACAATTCATTGGCGGTCGAGAAATAAAATATGGATTTTTTTCTGAATCCCAAAATTTTTTAATTAGTTAAACAAAATTATAATAATATACGAACGTCGATTCAAAGAACCTGCAGCAGGATTCCTGGGACTTGCATCACCCCAGTTATTGCCTGGCGTCATCGCATCAGGATCTGATGTTAGATTAGCCGGTGTTTGTTGGTAAGCCTGTGGATCCTTTAAGTTAGATCAAATTTATTAGATATTATGCAGAAGTATTTTGAAAGAAAAATTGCCATGCAAAATTGTTTTCCAAACAAATTTTTTAAATATTTTAAGCTTTTATTTTCTTAATAATGTTTTTATTTTAAAAATCACGGCAGCATTAATTAATTACAACCTTCGATGAAGTGGTGATTGAACAAAAAAATGTTTCAAAATCTTTTGCTGTGATAATATTTCTTTTTCAAACATACAATAAACTCTGTAGATTATGCAGTTCTCAGTTTAGAACCTAATTTCGTAATAATTTTTTACTCAGCTTTAAGCAGAAAAAAAACTATTATATTCGAAATCCAGAAATAAAAAATTAGAACAAAAAGTCCAGTAATCTAATAAATTTTGCTTCGTAATAGAGAGAAAGATTTGTTATGGTAACAATTTCGAAAACATTTCAATTCATTTAATCAAACGTTTCACAATGTGAACACGATAACTTGAAGAAGGTTGCAGATAAATTGATGAAATTTTAGAATTTCATTTTCACAACTAATATCTTTAAACTTACCATAGGATTTAAAAAATTATTTATTATATTTTTAGCACTTTGTATTAATTTAAAAATCGGTTTTTTATAGTTAAACTTGTTCCATATAGATAATTTGAATTTGATGCAACAGACGAAAATTTTAGTTGAATTGAGACGAATCGATTGACCTATAATATTAATGCATTGTCTGGAAGAGTACGAAAGTTATGGAGATTCATATAATTTAAAAAATATTTTTTAATCAGAAAAACTTTTTTCATTCACATAATTCAAATTTCATACAAGAATAAAAAAGAATCCTTGATTCATCATCAAATTCTAAATACAAACAAAGTGAAAGCACCCGAGATCAAATTAATAGCTAGTTTAATATCCTTTTGAACTAAAGACTTTGTGGATTGAATTGTTTGTGTTCGTTTTGATAACCAGAATTTGTAATTTCGAACGAAGCGCTCCTACAATGATTTTTTCCGAAAAATATGCTCGTACTTTTTAAGAATAATATTTCAGAAAAAACTTCTATAACATATTTTTCAAGTTGAAGTGGGTAAAGGTTCACTCAGCTTACTCTGCGCTGCCGCGTTCCTCCTGTTCCTCCTCGATTAAGTGAACGTCTATCATGATCCATTCCATCTGTAAGAAATAATATAGGGATTCTTATTACAGAATTTTTTCAAGGGACTAAAAAATTTACTATTGGTCCAAAATAAAGATAGCCCGAATGTAATAAAAAAAAAGGTTGATAATTATACTTTTGTCACGTACAATTTATTAGCAACAAATTTATATAAAGCAATTTCTGCCTATTGTCCATTCCCTGGCTTCCCCTCGATATCAAAAAGAGCAATGCAAATTTTTGTCCATAAGAATGTTTCGTTTAATAAGAATGTGTTAAACAATTATTTATTCCCAAAAATGTAAAAAATTATCATATTTTCTGATTCAGATGTAATATTTGGCCATTTTTTCGAATATTAAATTGTCTTAAGAATATTTTGTAATTATTTGAACAATTCATTATTGTTTATTTCTAAAAAATTTCAAAATCGAGCCAGAAATGTAAAATTGTTCTCTGATAAGTATCGCATGCTATTTTTTGTTGAATAATTACATAATTTTGATACATTTTTTATCATTTTTAAAAAATCTCTATTTGTTTAAACAATTTTCATTTGCTCAAGTAGTTTGTTTTCGATAACTTTAAAGATATGAAATAAAACAGAATTCATACAATTAATTTTCTGAATGTCTAGTGTATAGAAAAAATATATAAACCATTTATAAATTGTTCAAACAAGTATAATTTATTTAAGCAATTAGTTTTCGGACATAATTTTTCAGATCGTATTTTCTGAATTCAACATAATATTAAATGATTTCGAATAGTAGTAAATTCTGCAATACAATGTTAAATCACTTTCAAACTGCTTTATGAATTAATTAATTGATCGATTGTCGAATAAAATTATGGATTCAAACTAAACAAATCAGAAAACTGACATAAATTTTGGAAATGATATATAAACGTACGTAATACAAGTACGCAACACACGCACGGCACACTGCGCTATACTTTGATTTTTAAGTCATAAAGTACCCTAAGTAAAATTTGGGTAAAATATATTTTTTAAACCCATTTTTTATTTTTGAAATTAACATTTCTTTGTAACTAGCCTTATGGGTGACTATAACATATATTTCGTTCAGCAAAATCGTTTCAGTAATTTTCGAGAAAAATGACTTTTTTATTTTATTTTTCCCTCCATAATTCCACTAAAAATAAAATTTTTTAGTTATCCTTTGAAGAAATGTTATGTCACACGGATGCCCATCCATAGTGGTAATTTGAATTTGACACGTGCGCGGGCAAGTTTTGCATACTTACCACTCTAGGCCTTTTTAGAATGTTTTAATTCTGACCCCAAATTGCTATTTTGTGCCCCGAAAACCCACTTACTGAGTTTTATAAAAATCTACCAAATTGTACAAAATTTTTAAAATTGAATGAAATATATTAATTTTTCAATTTTCACCCCGAATTCTGTGTCTCGAAAACATCTATCGTCCTGAGATTTTTGTAAGTCTGCCAAATCAATTTTTTTTTAAATTTGAGTTTAAATTTGTTAATTTTGTCACCAGATTTGTATTCAGTTTCTCGAAAACCACCTTCGCACTGAGTTTCATATGAATCTTCTAAATTAATAACATTTAAAAAATTTGAGTTAAATTTAAGAAATTCTAATTCTGACCTAAAAATCGTGCTCTGTCCCACGTAAAAAGATTCCTCGGAAAGTACTCTACGGAAATTCCACTTGAAAATTCCGTTAAGTATTCGTGGGAATTCTCCTAACTTTACGCCTGCAAATTGCAGCTTGCAATGGACTCAGAAAGTTACTAACAAACACTTGACTATCTGATCAAAGTGTAAAAACTGAAATTTGCCCTTCTAATTGTGAGAGGGTAATCCACCCTTAGATTAGCTTAAATTTCAAATTTCATGCAATGCTTATTATTATTTTGTAATAGATACTTAAATTGGCATGCAAAATAAACTTGCGTTGCGTATTCTTCTCATATACCACGTGGTGGGTTAAGGGGTTGAAAGAAAACCCTGAATAACACCCCCAAAAAATTTTTTCAATTGGAAGCTATAAAAACACTCAAAAGTAAAAACCAATAACTGCTAATTAATTATGCGTCATTCGGCAATCCTATCAAGTCCTCGAGATGCTTCTTTCCGTTTCTTTAAAACAAACTGCGACTTTCAAGAAGATCATTATCAAAGAGATTATTTCTATTTTTCGAAACAAAGTCAATGTCTCGTTTAAAATTGACGTTGTATATATAAAATCTTTTCTTGCACAAAACGCAAATCAATTATTTTTTGCATATCAATTAGAGTATTTATGACAAATAATAATGAGCATTGCATGTCATTTAAAAGTGGAACTAACGTAAGCGTAGTTTACCCTCTTGTAATTAGGGAAACGAATTCCATTTTTTTGCACTTTGATTAGAATATTTGAGTGCTCACCACTTTTTTAAAAATAATTTAATAAATGGAATACAGGGGTAGTTTACACACTAAAGATTTTTTCAGCAAAATGCTGAAATAATTCAAAATCAATTTCCTCTTATCTCAATAACAGTATAGTTTTTCGCAGATATAATAAAACTGTCAATTTTTAAAATGAATTTTTTTTCAAATATTAGTTTTTTCTCCCTAAAATATTGTGGTGGATCCTCTAATGGTTAAAATAAGCTGCAAAAATTCGAAATTCATAGAGAAATAAATTGCAATTGATTTGAATGAAAAAAATTCATTGGTTTACGTTAAAATTGACAAAACTAATATTTGCAGCTTAATTTAAAGAGTTGTATTTTTCTGCAAATAAAGGAACATGTTTCTTTTGGTTTTTAATGCACAACAACATATATAAATTTGAAGAAGATCAAGGGTAGAAATCTCGAAAGGTTTCCTTATGAGTGTCATAGAAATTTATCAAATTATTAAAATTCATCAAAATGTAATACAATTTTTAAATTTTTCAAATTTTCAACCCAAATTCTGTGCCTAAAAAAACCCCCTCGTCATGAGATTCATTTTAATATACCGATTCAAAAAATTGCAAAATTTAAGTCAAACTTTTAGAATTGTTGAAATTTGACCCCTAATTTGTGTAATGTTCCCCGAACACCCATTTCTTTCTGAGTTTCGTAGAAGTATACAACATTAATTTAATTAACGGAATTTGAACGAAATGTTATCATTTTCTAATTTTGACCCCAAATTCGTATTCTGCTAATAAAAAACCGCACTGACTCATAAAAAGTTGCCAGTAAATTACCATGAAAGTAAAAAAAAATAACAATTTTCATGAATTTTTTATAGTTTCACCATTTTCACACATTTTTACAAATTAACACAAATTTAAGAAATTTTGATTTTCCATAAAATTTAGAAATTATAGCCCAAGCTATTGGGCATGCGTCCAGCAGAACTGTTATAAAAATGTACAATAAATTAATTACAATAAGAAATTACCAAAAATTCCTTTAAATTTCTACAAATTTTTATAAACTCCCACAAATCTTCACAAATTACTTCACACTTCGTATTGCATTCAACTTACGAACAGAATGGAGAAAGAACACGAAGAAAAGTACAGTAAAATTAACAACGCTCATGGCACTGGAAGCAAAAACTGATTTTTGATGTAATTTTTGAACTTTAATTGAAAAGGTATTGAACTGGTTGTAATGGTCTATATAGTAGCGTTCATGCCATATTTAAGAATAGGGTTAGTACATTGTGGCAGTGAAATGGCATTTTTTCCTCCGAGGAAAAATATGTTTACTATTCTCACAAATATTTGACGTTCGAGAAATATACCATTTCCGAAGGAAATAAATCCGTAATTTTTTATTTTTCAAATGTCAAACATTGACACGTGCCACCGGCAACTTAAAAATCCCATTTGGGGATATGAGGAAATTTTGGATATTCGAAAATTTGAACTCATGTTCCAGGGTTTCCTCGAAACGTGCTAATCTTTTTAGGGATTAAAGAAAAGTCTCTACAAAATAAAACCATATCACTTACCTTTTTTATCCATCACTCACTCCCCCCCCCCCCCCCCCCCCCCCCCCCCCCCCCCCCCCCCAGAAGCGCCCCAAATATTACACAAAATTAAAACAAATACATTTTTACGTATTATTGTTAATTTTTAGCCATTTCTTTCGTCTTTTTCATACAAATAATTGCTAATCGACAATTTGAATATTGTCTATTGCTTTCTAAACATTGTTTAATTGTTTAAATAAATTTAACTTATTCAAACAATTATTTACTCCCAAAAGATGTAATAATCAATCATATTTTCTGATTAAATGTAATAGATGGTAATTGTTTGGAGTAGCACATTTTTTTAAAAACATGATGTAATTATTTAAACAATTATTTATCGTTTATTACAAAAATTTCTCAAAATCGAGCCAGAGATGTCAATTTTTTTCTAAAATTGATATCCTATGCTACCTTTTGTCAAATAATTACATAATTTTGATGCATTTCTTCTAATTTTTCACAAATCTCTATTTGTTTAAACAAATTTTTATTTGCTCAAGCAACTTTTTTGCGATTTATTGTTTTAATAATTTTAATTCGTTCAAGAAGTTTTTTGGTATTTATCCGATTATATTATGTCCGATAATAATTTTACATCTTTTTTAACAGCATTATTTACAACTGCAATTTAAAAATTGCCTTGTATCATGATTTTTATTATTTAAATAATTGTAAATAAATTGTCCCAATTGTGCAAGGTTAACTAATGTAATATTTTGATTATTTTTGTTATTATAAGTTACCTAAAATATAGCATTTCCTTTTCCAGAAATGTTCTTTAGGGATAATATCGAAACTTGAATCATAATTTGCATTAGTGAATTTACCTTTTTTTGACATAATTATGGTGAAGATTGTAAAGATAAGGAGAATGCAATAATATACTTTCATCATTTAAATTTTATTATGAGTTTTATGATTCATTCAATATTGCACCAAAAATGATGTAAATCAGCTATACTCGATTTAAAAGAAATTTCTAAAACAATAATTAATTGTACAAACAATAACATAAAGCTTTCAGCAAAATGTACTACTACGCGAAATCATTCAATTTTATGTTTAATTCAGAAAATAAAATTTTACAAATATTCTTGGAAAAATAATTTTTTAAACATATTACGCATTTTATTTTGCATTTTATTTTATTTCATATATTATTTTATTTTTTCAAAGTTATGAAAAAAAACTTTCAGAGCAAATGAAAATTGTTTAAACAAACAGAGATTTGTGAAAAATTAGAAGAAATGTATCAAAATTTTGTAATTATTTAACGAAAAGTAGCACATCTTACCAATTTGAGAAAAAATTGGACATCTCTGACTCGATTTTCATAAATGTTGTAAATAAACAATAATTAATCGCCTGCATAATTATGTGATGTTCTTTAAAGTTTACTACTCTAAACAGTGACTAAATATTAAATTTTAATTTAGAAAATATGATTGTTTTTCAGATTTTTTGGTAAATAGTAACTATTTAAATTAGTAAAATTTAATTAAACAATTAAATATTGGTTAGATAGTCATGGGTAATATGTTAATTCTCTATTAGTAAATATTTCTTCGAAAAAAAGTTTTTATTATTGTTAGTTTTTATTAGTTTGGTTAGTTTGGTTAGTTTTTTTTGTTTACAAAAATTAGTTTTTAGTGGGTTTTAAAATATTTCTCCCTAATTTTAAAATCTGAATTTTATAAGTCTGTGTTTAATTAAAGATGAATGTGCAACATTTTCTGCTATATTGAAGTAATATGACATAGTGGATCATATTTCGTCACCTCCACCATCAAAATGTTTAAAAAAATTTCTGGTTCGAAATAAAAACACAAAAATTATTTAAACACCTGATCAATTTCACCTCCCATTCTTTACTTTTCAAATAATCTCTTTTCTGCTCGTCATGTACCCACAGCAATATGGTGATTGACGATCTTATTTCAATCAAAATTTAAAAAATCAAGAAAATCATGAAAGAATAGGGTCAAGGTACAATTTTACATATTTTCCCATTGATTTTAAAGCAACCTTTAAAATTGAATTTACGACTTCTTCTGTCAGGATAAATGATACAAAGTTACATTTTTGTAAATTCCTTGAATTTCTAATATTTCTCGAATTATTCGAATTCCTTAGAATTCCTAGAGTTCTTTGAATTCCTTAAATTTTTCAAATTCCTACGTTTCTTCGAATTCCTTGAATTCGTAGAATTACTTGGATTCGTAGAATTACTTGAATTTTACATTCCTCAAATTTTTCGATTTCCTAAAATTCCTTGAATTCATAGAATTACTCAAATTCTTCGAATTCCTGAAAAATTTGAATTCTTAAAATTCTTCAGATTTCTTACATTCATGGAATTACATGAATTCTTCGAATTCACTGAGTCCTTCAAATTACATAAATTCTTCGAATTACTCTAATTATTCAAATTTCTTGAATTATTTGACTCCCTAGAATGTTTGGAATTCTTAGTATTTCGAACATTTCTCGAATTATTAGAATTACTTAGAATTCCTTGAGTTATTTGAATTTCTTAAATTCTTTGAATTCCTTACATTATTTGAATTTCTTAAATTCTTTGAATTCCCTACATTCTTCGAATTCCGTAAATTGTTCGCATTCCTAAAATTTGTCGAATTCCTAAAGTTTGTCCAATTCCTTAAATTTTTCGAATTTATAAAATTCATAGAATTCCTTGAATTAATAGAATTACTTGAATTCATAGAATTCCTTGAATTAATAGAACTCCTTGAATTCAAAAAATTCCTACAAATTCATAGAACTCCTTGAATTTATAGAACTCCTTGAATTCATAAAATTCCTTGAATTCAGAGAACTCCTTGAATTCATAGAATTCCTTGAATTCTTGCCGAACTCTTAAAAGATGGTTTTTCTTAGTTTTTCAAAATTACTTAAATTCTAGAACTTATTAACTTTGTGTTTTAAAAAAATGTCAATAAGATCAGTTGTAAATCATGTCTTGTTTCAATTTTCGTCTAATCGAACGAGTTCATGAAATATATTTAATATCCTTTGAAAATTTCGATTACACTGCTTCATCTGTCAGAAAAAACTAGCTTTGCTTTTAGAATGATTTTTTCAGTTTTGTAGAATATATTTGGTTCATACATATATTAATATAATTATAAATTAGTTTATATTACGGTCACAATTAAAAATTAAAAATTTTATGTTTAATTTTTAAAATCGTTTATATTTTCTCCTACAGTAAAATATTGTTTAACTTTAGTTATTTGTGTTTTTTAAAAGCTTTATTATATAACTGTTCATTTTCGAAGAATTAAATTAAAAATTCCTCAATTTAAAATAATCTAATTATGAAAATTTTTATTTTATATTATTGGACTTGAAGGATTTCTAAACTAAAATGTTTCGATTGTAAACATGTCTAGTTTAATGATTTTAAAAACTGAAGAAAAATATTCCAATTATTTATGGTATCTTTTTAGTAGAAAATTCACTTATTTTGACTGCTAAATCTCTGTGGTTCAAAACTTAATTCGCTTGGTCGATTATTCAACGAATCTGTTAAAAATGCATATTTTTTGATTTTAGTTAACTATTTTAAATTGACAATTTAAATATTCTTTTGTGGAAATATCAACTACTACAATTTTCATTAAGAATAAATTTTTAATCAAAGCTTTATCACGTAGATTGAACATTTAATTAAAAATGTGACTATTTTGCTGAAAGTTCCCTTTTCCTTGGTGGGGAATTAATTATTTAAACTGAAAATATGATATTTAAAAGTGTTTAAAATATATTTAAAAAAATTTTTTAACTTTAAGATTACTGATCTCTTGTGTGTGAGGTTATTTTTGTTCCTGAAGGGAAAAATTAGAACGGCCATGGAAACTTAAAAATTATTCAGTTATTAAAAATTTGATTACTCAATATCGCTCAATTTTCGATCCTTGAAAACTTTAAGTATATGAAGCAACTTTAAATTTGTTAAATTTATAAATTTTAAAACAGTAACTTATACCTTTCAACATCAAAAAATTATTATTTCAATTGCATAATTGAAACTTATAGAAGGGAAAAATGAAAACACAGAACATCAATTTGAAATAGTTACATTTTTATATATTTTTATTTTATTAAACAATTTTTTAGGTCTTTGATTTCGATCGCTTATTTTGAAACACTTCCTTTATAATCCCTTTTAATTCTATGGAAATCCTGAAAATCAAACATTTCTCTGTTGTAATTGAATAAATTAAAAGTTTAACTTCCTCCTTTTCAATCTGAAGGAAAATGAACAATTTCGGAAAAAATGTCATCTTTTTTGGTTAGCAACGTAAAGGTTTGGTTAAAAATTAATATGTTTTGGTAACGGTTTCAAATACTTTTTAAAATTCGTTTTTTTTTCGTTAATTTCAACTGTTTTTTTAATAACTTTATTTCGAATCTTTCTTGGTTGAAATATCAAGCATTAACTTTTTCGTTAAAAATTATTCCTTTTTGGTTAAAAGTAGAACTGCTTTGTTATAAATCAATTTCTTTGGCGATAAAGTATACTCATTTTAGTTAAAAATTATTAATTGGTTGAATTCTTTTTTTGAAAGATCATTTAATTATTTCTTGAAGAATCATAATTTTAGTTAAAAATTCTTTTTGTACAAAAATGCAACTACTCGTGAAAAGTTGAACTACTTCTGTAAAAATAAATTTTTTGTTAAAGGTTTGTCATTTTAATCAAAAACTCATGTCTCTGTTTGCAGTTTTAAATATTTGGTTAAAAATGAGTATTTTATTGAATTTAACTGTTTTCTGTTTAAGAAAAATAATAATTGGCTGAAATGTCATCTATTACGTTTTTCGTTGCGAATTCACCTTGTATGTTTGGAGATTAATAATTTTAGTTGGAAAATAAGCAATTTGGTTGTAAATTAACTGTTTGGTTAAAATTATTTTATTTGAAAATTCATTCGTCTTACAAGATTCACCTCTTCTGTTGAGAATGAAACTAATTTATAGCAATAAAGCATTTCTTTAGATAAATAAAATATTGTATTTGCACAATTATAAATTTTTTTAGCTGAAGGATTTTTTAATTAGAACAATTGAAATATTTATAACAAATAAAAATGTATTGCAACAGAATAATTGTTTTATTAAAGTAAACATTCATTCATTAAAACAAATTTTTCCTTCAATGTTCCAGTCCACTCGCCACTAATACTTCTGTTTGCACTGTTACAAAACCATTATCTACCATTATCAACATTGTTTATTATTATTAAACGCACTTGCTCAAAAAGAGAATTTAACTTTTAACCATATGGTTGAATTTTCACCTAAAAAAATCGCAACAAACAATGTAAAAAATGTCTATCATAATTCAGATATGTTTCTTTTGAAAATACTACTTCTACTCCAAAAACAACTTGAAATACTTTTTTTATCTAAAATTTGGAGGAGGCAACTTTCGAGTTGTAATGGATTCTGTCTTGGAATAGGATTTTTTTAAATTCATTTCTTTTTAAGGGGGGGGGGGGGTCAAGCAAATTGCCAAATGTTTTTTTTGCATTTTATTATGGTAAAATATTTTAAGACTTGAAATAAAAAAACTTGAAGTCATTGAATCTGCTTCAGGAAACATCCTTTATAGTGCTGAAATCGAATGATTCTGTGTAAGTATCAAAAATAAATTATTTGTTTACTTTTTGAACCTTCAAAACTTTAAACGCGTTTTTCTCGAAGATACCTTTTTAAAAGTCCGTGCCAGCTGTCAAAAATCACCAATTTCCTTAAAATGACAATCAAAAATGTAAAAATAAAAAAATTAGCTTATGCACATCATTGGGGGAAGGGGGTATGTGTTTTAAATAAATTTTTTTACTTTTTTGATTTCAGTTAATTTTACTCTGAGATACAGCTGGCACCACAAATCATCTGTTTGGAAAGGCGTCTTCGGAAATGCTCTGTCATCGGCTTATTCCTCATTATTTTCGTATAAAAAATCCACTGAATTTTGTTCAAATAATGGTCAATAACATACAAAATATCACAATAAATTTGCTTTAATCATATCTCCAAAATTATTGAAAATAAAAAATGTATTCAAAATGATGTAAACTTGAATTTTACTGCGATCAGGAGTACATCTTCGGGTTTTCATTATATTCCCGGTTTTTTCCCGTTCAATAAAATTCCTGGTCATTTCCCGGTTTTCCCTATGATATCCCGGTCTTTCCCGGTCCATAAAATTCCTGGTAATTTCCTGGTTTTCCCTGTCATTTGTCGGTCTTTCCCGGTCCATACAATTCCTGGTCATTTCCCGGTTTTTTTCGGCCCATAAAATTTCCGGTCATTTACCGTTTTTTTCCCGGTCAATAAAATTCCTGGTCATTTCTCGGTTTTCTCTGTCGTTTCCCGGTCTTTCCCGATCCATAAAATTCCTGGTAATTTCCTGGTTTTCCCAGACATTTCCCAGTCCATACGGTTCTTGGTCATTTCCCGGTTTTTTTCGCCCAATAAAATTTCCGGTCATTTATTTTTTTACGCTGGTTAATAAAATTCATGGTCATTTCCTGGTTTTTTCCGGCCAATACAATTTTCAATCATTTCCCGGTCTTTCCTGGTCCATACAATCCCTGGTTATTTTCCGGTTTTTCCCGCCAATAAAATTCCCGGTCTTTTCCGGTTCATAAAATGCCTGGTAATTTCCCAGTTTTTCCCGGTCATTAAAATTCCTGGTAATTTCCTGGTTTTCCCGGTCATTTCCCAGTCCATACGGTTCCTGGTCATTTCCCGGTTTCTTTCGACCAATAAAATTTCCGGTCATTTATTTTTTTTCCCGGTTAATGAAATTCATGGTAATTTCCGAGTTTTTTCCCGTCAATAGAATTCCCAATCATTTCCCGATCAAGACGAAACCCTGGAAAACGCTTAAACAGCGTGTTAAATTTGTTTGACATTTATTGTCATTTTCTCGTACGGCGAGATATTATGTATTCTCAGATATTTAAACAATATATTTTAAAAATAAAAAAACGCCTTTTTTATAACATTCGCATTTTTTATGGAAAGTTAGAAAAACGTAATTTCATTTTTTATTATTTTCTAACTTTGTTCAAACAATGAGAAGGCAAAGTTCCTGAATTAGAGAAAAGGTTTAGAGTTTCTTAATATGAACTTATTCTTTCAAACAGTGTTGATAATGCTACATGATTACGCTATTTCATTAACTTTTCTATTTTTGCAACATTTTTATTGTTTCAGTATTAGATATGGTCCTAAATAAATTTATTTATTTGCATTAAGCAATTAGTTGCTTTTAACTACGAAATTAGGAAAAATATCTCAACTAATCGAATTACTGAGTTTCCAACACTTTTTTGTAGCCTAATTCCAGGCTTATTTTAGCTGATGTAAGAGAAATAATTTTTACAGATTTTGCTAAAAAATTTCAATCTTATACGGATAATGAGGAAATTATACCAATTTTTTTTTTTAATCGAGAGCAGAGCTCTGTTGAAATGTAGCGCAAGAGGATGCTGAATTTGCATAGTTAAATTATATATTGGGGTACATATTGATTCCATATTGGTCCATTATATTTGTTAAATTGTAAACAAAATTTTTTTGTCTGCATTGTTTAAACAGTTTCATAATATGACCTTCTTATTGTTTCAATAGAGGCAAAAATGTTACACCGTCACATCGCTTCATTAAATTTTGTTATTATTATAAATTTCCATGTTGACCACTTTTTAAAATTATTATATAAGTTTTAAATAATTTTCTTTTCACCAAGAAATGCGTTTTTAATATTGAGTTAGAAAATATCTTGAAAAATCGAATAAATAATTTTCTACCAATAATTACTACTTATTCTCCTTGTCCCTGATAAAGAAAGTCAATTTTTAAAATAATTTTTCATTAATTATTTGGCATGAAATAAAACTTTCTACTCTCGAAAAATTTTCTCGCATGTCGGACGATAATTTATTTATAGCATTCAAAACAATATATATTTCAGACATTTCTTTTTCCCTACAAGCCACAATGTTCGAGTTATGAAAAAACTCACTTTTTCCAATGTGAATTGGGTAATTTCAAAAACTTGAAGGAATTCATTATTAGTTTTTTAATTGAAATAATTATTTCGAAACAAACAAACAAAATTGGTAACAAAATAGTTAAATTTTCAACAAAACTCATGTATCTTTGATCAAAAATGTATTCTCAACAAAAAGTAAAATATTTTTATTAAAAAAAATGCATTTTTCACCTATATAATTGAATCTTCTTTTTAAAAAAATACCAGTGCAGAGAAAAATAAGTGAATTATCAATGGAAATAGCTCAATTTTCTAGCAAAAGTGTACTAGAAACATTTTTAGTAGAAGCTAATTTTCGACAAAAAGATGAATAACCAACAGAATTTTGTAAATTCTTAACTAAAGAAATTAACTTTTGACTGGGATTATAAATCACCAATAGAAAAAATGTTAAGTAAATAGTTGAATATTCGTACCAGTAGATGAATTTTCAGCCAAAAGAAGCCAAATCGTTAACAATATCTGTTTAAGATTTTTTATCTATATTTTTGTGTGCACATAAATAATCTTTCTACCAGAAAAGTACAAATTTTTAACAAAGTAGTTAAATTTTCAACCAAACAAATAAATGTTCAGCCCAGAAGATTAAATTTCTATATAAAAAAGATCAATATTCGACATGAAATGAAACAGTTACATTTTTAATATAAAAATTAATTTTCAATAAGAAACTAATCTTCAAACAAAGAAATGAAATTTTAATCAGAGATTAATTTAAATTTATAGATACATTTTTAACTAAAAAATATAAATTTCAAACAAAAAATAGATTGGATTTTTTTCAGTTAGACAAAAAAATTTTTAACAACATAAATTTCTACCATGTAGCTAAATTTTAAACCAAACGAATGAATTTTTAAATAAAAAGATTAAATGTCCATAAAAAACATTGACAATAAATTTAGTTAAATTTTTATTTAACAAAACTAATTTAAGGAAAAACTAATTTTCAATCAAAAATATTAATTATTATCCAAACAGCTATATAGTTTTTTACAAAATACATGGATTTTCAACAAATCTTTGAATTTTTAAACTAAAATTTAAGAATTAAAAAGAAAAAAATTCAATGGAATTTTCAATCTAATAATTCAATTTTCGACCATAAAAACAAACTTTCAACCCTTGGTGCACAATGCATTATTTTCTAGGCTACATAGTTTATGTATACATTGGAAAAAAATGAACATTAACAGCACAGAAATTACATTTTTGGAAAAAAATACGAGGTACGAAAAAAATTAATAAAAAAAGTTGTTCTCTTAAAAAAAGAATAAATTTGTTATCACTCATAGTTCGATAGGATTTGTATTTTTGGTTTAAATCGTCAAAAATAAAATTAATAATAAACAAATTAAGTCTTTGGAAAAACAAAACAAAGTGCAATAAAATGTTAATTAACATATCTTTTTCGATACGATGTCTGGAATTTTTTAGTTTTTGTTTTGCTATAAAGTAAAACTTTTTGGTAGATAATTTTATTTGTAGATTGAAAGTCCATTAACAATTTTAAGTTTAAAAACTCTTAAACTTCAGTTGAAAAATTAAAAACTCGGTTGGAAATTCATGTACTTTGTTGAACATTATACCTTCTTGGTAAAAAATTAATTGTTTTGATTGAAAATTATTTTTCTTTAAATTAATTTTGTCAATTAAAAATCTAAGTAAATTCATTGTCAATTTTTTTTATGAATATTCATTCTTTTGGTGGAAAAATAATTTTTTGTCTTAAAATTCAATTACTTGGTCAAACTTTTGTTTTGCTGTTAAAAACTCGTTTTGTTCTTCTTAGAAACTTTAACTTTTTGGTTGCAAATTTAATTAATAGGCTGAAAAGTTCATTAAAAATTGAAATATCTGATTCAAACTTAATGTAATTTGTTAAAAAATAATTGTTTTTCGGCATAATATTATTGTCTTATTAAAATTTCAAACCTTTGGTTGAAGACCAGCTTTTAATAAAAATTATTTTTCTCAATTAAAAATTTAACTATTTCATTTTATGTCGAAAATTTATATTTTATTTTATAGAAATTTATTCTTCTGGGCTAAAGAATTATCTGTTTGGCTGAAAATTTAATTATTTTGTTCAAAATTTGTAATTTTTTAATAGAGAAATTATTTATCTGAATACAACAATATAGATACAAAATACAAAATAGACATTGTTGAAGATTTGGCTTCTTTTGGCAGAAAAATCATCTCCTGCAATGAAAACTGAACTATTAGGTTGACGCTTTTTTTAAATTTATGATTTTAGTTAAAAGTTCATTTCTTCAGATAACAAATTAAACAATTTTATTGAAAATTTATCTTTTCGTTTGAAAATCATATTTTTTCACCAAAAATTTACCTATTTAACTTTTGATGGAAAATTGATCTATTCAGTGAAAATATAAATGATTTTACTCCAAACTCTTTTTTTCTTTAAACGAAAATTTAATTATATTGATAGAAAATGCATATTTTTGTATTCATTTTACTTTTTTTTTGTAATAAAATTTTTTTTCTTTGAATTATCATACATTAAAATTTTTGTTGAGAATACATTCTTTTATCAAAGATGCATGACTTTGGTTACAAATTTAACTTTTTTTGTTAAAAATTCCCTTTTTTGTTTAAAAATAATTATTTCTATTGAAAATGTAATAACGAATTCTTACATTAATATATCTTACATTTTTGTCAGTTTTATTATGTACAAAAATGTGGAATTCTTAATTATGTGTTTGAATTTGGAAAAATTCTTTCCTTCCAGTTTTTCAAATTACTTAATCAGTATTGAAAAAGTGAGTTAAATATTTTTTAAATATCGCTTGTCAATGCGACAGCTCATTTTTTTATAACACGAAAATTGTTACATGTAGGGGAGCAAAGATGTGTGAAAAATATATTGTTTATGATCCTATAAATAAATGATGATCCGCCGTAGAAGAAAATCTTACGAGAGTAGAAAGTTTTATTTTATGCCAGAGAAAAACAAAAATTATTCTAAAATCGAATTTCTTTATCAGACGCAAGGAGAATAAGTAGTAAATATTGTTAGAAAATCGATTATTCAATTTTTTTAAATAGTTTCTAAAACAATAGTGAAAAAGATTATTGCTTGGTGAAAAGAAAATTATTTAGAACTTATATAACAATTTTAAAAAGTGAGAAACATAGAAATTTTGATAAATCAAAAAATTTAATAAAACGAGGTGGTGTTGTAACGTTTTTGCCTCTATTGAAACAATAAGGTCATATTATGAAATTGAAAACGTGAACTAGTCTGCCTTCAGTTTGAAAACACTGCCTTCTCATTGTTTAAGCAATGTTGAAAAAATAAAAATTTTTCACAATAAAAAAAAGAATGGACCAAAATGGGAGGACTATGTACCAATATATTAATTAATTATTCACATTCAGCATTCTTTGCGCAACATTGCAACAGAGCTCTGCTGCTGATTAAACAATTTGCAGTGGTATAATTTCTTATTATCCTTAAAAAATTGCAATTATTTAGGAAATTTTGTAAAAATTATTTGCCTTACATCAGCTTAAGTAAGTGTGAAATTACGCTACCAAAAAGTATTAGAAAATCAGTTATTCGATTTCTTGAGATATTTTTGTTAAGCTAGTATTTCTTGATGCAAATGAATGTACTAAAGTCTATATGTAATAATAAAAAAATTAAATTGTTTTTAAAATAGAAAACGTGAAAAACAGAAATGTTAAATGAAATAATGCAATCGTAGCATTATTAACACTGCTGAAAAAACAAGGTTATATTATGAAATTGTAAAGCTGATATAGCCTGTCTCCAATTTAGAAGCATTGCCTTCCTATTGTTTGAACAAGGTTAAGAATAATTAAAAAAAAAAATTAAATTACAGTTTTCTAACTTTTCGTACAAAATTTTAATATTATTCAAAGAGACGTAAATTTATGTAAAAAAATATATTTCTTAGAAGTCTTTGAATAAATAATGGATCGACGTACAAGAAAATGTCACGAGACTAAAACGTTTTATCTTGTGTCATATGTAGATTAATAAAAAATGTCAAACACATTCAATATGCTGATCTAGGGTTTCCAGGGTGGCGACTTGATCGAGCAAGACCGGAAAATTACCGAGAAATTTATTAACCGGGAAAGACAGGGAAATTACCGGAAATTTTATTGACCGGGGAAAAACCAGAAAAGGACCAGGAGTTTTATTAACCGGTAAAAAACGGGAAATGACCGAGAATTTAATTAGAAACCGGGAATGTACTGCTGATCGAACTAAAATTCAAGTTTACATGATTTTTAATAAATTTGGCTGTTTTCCATAATTTTGATAAATTTGGAAAATAAGTATTTCCTGACTTGGAACAGAGAATTTTTGAAAATAAATATCGTTTTATTTTAGGGCAGGGAGTTCCCGTGGAGAAATATAATTTTACTTGGAACTGGGAATTTTTAAAGACAATTATCATCCGGATTGCGAAGAAAGCAATTTAAAAAATCCCTGTTTCGAGTCAGAATGCGTCACAATTTGAAAGTTTCCTCTTTTATGTTTTAGATAAAGAAAACAATCCAAGTAGTTTTCAGAGTAAAAGTAGTATTTTCAAAAGAAATATTTTTGAATTATAATAGACATTTTTTTTACCTTGTTCGTTGCGAATTCATCTTTTTCAATTAAAAATGCAGCTAATTGGTTAAAAGTTATATTCTATTGTTAAAAATTAATTTTTTGGTTAAAGATTCATCATTTTAATTGAAAATTCATCTCTGGTTGAAAATGCAACTACTTTTGTTTAAGTCAATTTTTTTTAACTAAAAATTTAACTATTTTGTTGAAAATTATTCTTTTTTCTTGGTTAAGAATTAGAATTGAACAATAAGTTGAACTATTTTATTTTTGGTTAAAAACTTGGTTCAAAATTGATATTTTTATTTAAAAGCTAAACTAATTTTTTGTAATTTATGTAATTTGTGGGGAATTTGTCTTTTTAGGGAGAATTAATCTTTATGATCGAAAATTACTCTTTTCGGTACAAAGTTTAACTGTTTCAGTAGAAGATTAATAATTTTAGTTGAAAGTTAATTTTTTGGTAAAAAATTAATTTCTTCAATAGAGAATATAACTGTTCAATTTTGATTTGAAAAATGATTTTTCCTTATTCAAAATTCCAGAATCTGGATGAAAATTTGACGTTTTACATAAAAAATTTAACTATTTCATTGATAATCCACATATTTTGTTAAAACATGATTTTTTGGTAAAAAATTGATCTTATTCATTGCTAGTTGATCTTTTTATTTAAAAATTCCACTTCATGTTTAAAAATTTAGGTATTCCAGTGAAATATTTATTATTTTAGTTGAGAATTCATATTTAAGGTTGAAAAAAATTATTTGGTTAAAAGTTCAAATCTTTGTTTTTAAATTACTTTTATTGGTCGAGGATTCATCATTTTTATTGAAACATCATTTGTTTGGTTGAAATATGAGCTATTTGATTGAAAACTTGTTTTTCCTTTAGTTGAAAAGGATTTTCTTGTCGAAAATTTAACTATTTTATTGAAAATTTTTTTCTTTTCGGTTTAAATTTTTTTAGACTGAAAATGTTACAATTATTTCAGTAGAATATCCCATCATTTTAGTCAAAAGTGCATCTTATTGGTTGAACATTCATTTTTTGACTAAAACTGTAATTACTTAATTTTTGGTTGAAAAATGATCTTTTTTAGTTAAAAATTGGTCGATCCATCTTTCTGGTTTAAAACTTAACAATTCCAGTTGATGATTGACAATTTAGTTGAAAATTCACCAGTTTGTTTGAAAATGTAACCATTTCTTTAGAGTTAGTTTTTTTTTGTGGAAAATGATTTTTTCAACTGAAAATTTAACTTGCTCCAATCAAATATATCATAGCTTTAGTTGAAAGGTCCTCTGTTTGGTTGAACAGTTATTTTTGTAAGTTAATATTTAATTAGTTAAGCTTTGGTTGACAATTGAAATTCTGAGTGAAAATTAATTTTTTGGTTTATTGAACATTTAACTACTATTTCAGTTGGAGATTCGTCATTTTAGTTGAAAATTCTGCAGTTGGGTTGAAAATTAAACTATTTTTTTCAAAACCCGTATATTTTGTTGAAAATTAATTTTTTTCTACTAAAATTTTAACCATTTCGTTTTTTGTTCTAAGTTGATATTTTTTAGTGCAAAATTCAAGTATCTTTTTAAAAATACATTTATTTTGCAATCTTTTGCTCTGTTGTGTTAAAGGATGTTTTCATTTGGCGGAAAATATGAATATGTTACTTTTATTTGTCCGGGAAAATAAAAAAATATGACCAAGAAAAACCGGGAAATGACTGAGAATTTAAAATAGTCCGCCGAATCGCCATCCTGGTTTTCATTTATATCAATTTTTATTTAAAAGCGTTTATTAACAATAAATAATGTTATTGCTGGTAGCTATTGGTTTTGCAACAGTTCAAAAACAAGTATTAATAGCGAGTGAACTGGAACATTGAGGCAAAAATTCTTTCAATTAAAAATGTTTACTTTAAGAAAACAATAATTCTATTAAATTACATTTTTATTTTTTATGAATATTTCAATCATTCTAATCAAGTAAAACATTTCCTTGAGCTAAAAATCTACATAATTATGCGAAAACAATATTTTATTTATCTGAAATAAGGTTTTTAAAATCATATTTAACATTTTTAAATCAAGTTAATGTACGAAATTGCTGAAAACAAAATCAAGAATCCAACAACCAAATTTGGACAAACACCATCAAGTTTTCCTATTGAAATTTCAAAAATGATTCTCTTTAAAACAAATAATAAATTTTCTAAAGAAGAGAAAAGAATTTATTCGGACAAAAATAAAATAAGAGGAAAGGAAAATGAACGAATGAACATATTATTGTGGTTGTTCAAATTTGGTCGTTGGATTTTTTTTTCAGGAATTTTATAAATTAAAAAAATGGAGTCTTAATTTTTTTATTACAGAAGAAAAATGTTTTATTTTCAATATTTTCATACAACTGGAAGGAATGAAACTTTGGTTGAAGGTTTAAAAAACGATTTGATAAAAATTTGCGAATATTTAGTAGCATTTCAGCAATAAATAATAATTCTGAGGAAGGTGTATAAAATTAAGCGATTTGAAAAGGTGAGGTCACCAACAGAAGAAGTGAATTTTCAACTGAAAAAATTTCTATGAAACAAAAAATGTTTAGCTTAAGTGGTAAATCTTTAACCCAAAAAGTTAATTTTTAACCAAATAGTTCAATTTTAAACACAAAAGATGAATTTTCTACCAGAAAAGACTTTTTCGACAACATAGATGAAATTTTACCGGAATAGTTCAATTTTCATTAGAAAAAGATACATTAATCAATATAAAATAATGATTAATTTATCGACTTTAATTTAAGTCTTCGAATATGAATAATTTTATAATACATTTTTAAAAACGAAAGTATTTGAAATTTAACAATATACAATATTTAATGCAAACATTTCTCAAAATGGAAACTATTTCGAGGGATTCAAGTAATTCAAAGAATTTAAGGAATTCTACGAATTTGAGGATTTCTTAGAATTTAAGGAATTCGCAGAATTCAAGTAATTCTATGACTTTTTAGAATTAGATATTGAACTACTTAGTTAAAAACTCATTATTTAAATTTTTGATTTATTGTTTTAGTTAAAACCCCGTTTTTATACAAATTAGAAAAGTAGAGAAAAGTAATTTTTTAAATATAAACTTAATCTTTTTTGTTGAAAAATAAAGTATATGGTTTAAAATTTAAATTTTGGTAGAAAATTAATCATTATAGTGAACAATTCATTTCTTTAGTTAAAAATTTGACTATTTTTGGTAAGAAATTTATGTATTGTATTGAAAATTAATTTTTTCAATTAGAAAGTTAAGCTTTTGTATAAAATTAATTTGTTTGGTTGGAAAATGTACTAATTAGTTAAAAATGCGTGTTTTTGGTGAAGGATTCATAATTTTACTGGAAAATTAGTTTCCTTAGGTAAAAATTCAACTGTTTTGTTAAAAATTCATTTTTTGTTGTTAAAGATGAGTTTTTGAGGCTGCAAACGTAGTTTTTCCATCTTTTCTAAAAAATTGATTTTTTTAAGTTGAAAATGCACATATTCAAATAAAAACTCGTATTTTTCTTGAATTCAATGCTCCGATGGCTGAAGATTATTACTTTGGTTAAAAACTGAACTATTTTGTCTCAAATTCCTCTTGATTGAAAACAATTATTTTATCTGAAAACGTGAGCCTTCATTTTTTATCTGTGTAAGAAATATTTATCTCAGAAAATATGCTGATATCAAAATGAAATTTGTTATATCACATTATCAAACAGTTGAAAAGTCCAATTTTGAATTAGAGATGCAAAAATTAACCTTGGAGGGTAAGTTTTGGTTTTCAAAAATAATCATTTCAATTCAAATAAGGTAATGAAAATATTAAAAATGGTAATTTAATAATAAAATAACTTTTGCTAATGTCACATAAAAACCTTAAATCTGATAAATATATCTGGCTTTCATCAAATAATAAAACTTTACTTTAGGAAGTTTTATATTTTTGTAAGGTTTTCTTTGTTGAAAATTTAACAATCTTTGTATAAAAACATCATATTTCTGTTGGTGAAAATTCTACAGTTTAGTTAAAAATTAATGTATTTTGGATAAAGTTGAAACTATTTTCTTAAAAAATCCCATTTTATCATAAAATTTAAATGCTTGTGTTTTAATTTTTTAAGTTTCTTGTTTAAGATATAAACTATTATGTTTTTTTTTAATTAATCTTTTTCTGTTGAAAGTAGAATTGGTTTGTTAAAAACTAATTTTGTTGTTGAATATTCATTCCTTCAGTCAAAAATTCATGTCTTTGATAAAAAGCTGAAATATTTGATTAAAAGTGGATTTTCTTTTGTTGAGAAGAAATTTTTCAAATTGAAATTGTAACTATTTTATTTTAGTTTTAAAATTGATATTTTTATTTGAAAAATGATATTTTCTTGTTGAAATTTCAGCAATTTTGTTAAAGTTTCACGTATTTTGTTGAAAGTCTTTACTTATTGGTGGAATGTTATAAATTCGGAAATCAAATTTATAAAATTTCACTACTAAATAATTGAATATTAACAAGTTTATTTTGGGGGTCAATAAAGTATTTCTTTGAGAAGTTTGCTATAAAATTGCAATTTCTTATGAAAAATTCGAAAAAATATGCAAACCGAACAAATTTTAAAATTCGAAAACAAACTCTCTTCAAAAGTGGCGTTTAAAGACCCTGAATGTGTATAATTAATTTAGAGCCCATTATTTACTTGTCATTTCAACATTGTAGGAAATTAATTTTTTTAACTTTGTTCCAACAATCAGAAGCTAACGTTTTTAAATTTAAGATATACTGCATCACGTTTAAAATTTCACAATATGAACTTTTTTTTTGGTCTAATTAAATATAAGAATTTTACACGATCCCTTAATTTAATAAACTTGTCTATTTCTACTTTTTTCATTCATACAACCTTTTTCGAATTTTTCTACACAGTCCTAAGTAAATTTATTTGTATCAATCAATTAGTTGCTTTCAATTATTGAATTAAGAAATATCATGACTGATCGAATTATTAATTTTCTAATAAGTTTTAGAGGCTCAGTTTTCGATTATCGGATTTGTAAAATTTCACTAGTAATTAGTTAAATTTTAAGCATTTTGATTTAAAGAGAAAAAAAGCGCAATAAGTGTCGAAAACCAATTTAACATTTTTATAAAATGAAATAAAAAATTTTTTAAATTAAAATTTGTGAAGGATATTAGAAGCTACAATCCCTTTTCAAGGCATTTTTCTCCATCTGGTGTTATATTAAAAATAGGATTTTTGTTTAAATGTGAAAATTTTAGATTTTTACAAATCACTTTCAAAAAATCAACTAAAAGTGATGAATTCTGTCAGAAAGGGGTTTAACGAAATGTGGTGGGAATTTTTAAACACTGAAATTCCTCTAAAAACTTTCCTCATTTTACTCCTAGTTTTGCTCAAAATCTGAATTTTCGATCTTTTTAAAATGATATTTTAGATAAATAAAACAAAAACTCGTACTTTCTTTTTTGACCCAAAAAAGTGGACTGAAGCTCGATTTAATTCTTTAATTTTTTTAAAAGTTATCTCGTTTGCGGACGGACGGATGAACGGGCAGGCAGACTTAATCTCCAAATCTTGATTTTCGGCTTCAGAAGGTCTCAAAACGTGGAGATCCATTGAACAACTTTTGTGAAATTTTTGACAATTCTAATACTTTCTCAATCATAAATGACGAGAAAGTGAAAAGATAAATTTCATAACTAAACAGTTGAATTTTTAACCAGAAAGATGAAATTTTAACCACAAAGATTAATTTTTTTACAAAAAAAGACCGAATTTTCAACAAGTTACAAAAATTCTCAACCAAATAGTTGAATTCGTACAATTTAAAAAAAGTAAAAAGTAGTTCACTGTTAAACCCAAAAGATGAGTTTTTCATTAAAATTATGAATCTTCAAGAAAAAAAATCACTCTTGAAGAATGAAGTTCAAATATTCTTATTTTAAATAAAAAACAAATAAATTTACTTAGGAAGATGAATTTTTAACAAAAGACTTGAAACTTTAACTAAAATAGTGCAATTTTTAACACAATAATTAAATTCTCAATCAAAATTGTTATTTTTTATTAAACAATAAGAATTTTTATTAAAATACATGCATTTTCAAATAATTTTTTTCAATTTTCTCCTAAACTGTAGAATTTTCGAGACATAAATGAGAATTTTCTACAAAAGAGTTGAATTTTCAAAACTAGGAATGTAAAATGTTCACAAAAGGTTTAGTTTGCAACCAAAAAAGATTGATTTTTACACAAACAGTAACATTTTTAACCAAAGAAAATTTAAGTTCTACTGAATTTATAGTTGAATTTGCAACAACAAAATTTGTTTATTCAAGAAAAAAATTTAGTTAAATTATTGAATTTTCAGATAAAAAGACGACATTTTAACAAAAAAGTTAAACCTTCAACCAAAAAGGACGACTTAAAAAAATGTTGAATGTTCTACGAATAATTAAATTTTGAACCAAATAATAATAAATTAAATTATATGAAATTAAAAAAATTAAACATATAAAAATTAATTCTTAACCAAAAATATTAGTTTCTGTGACTATTCAGGCAGTACCAGCGACTAAGCAAATGGCTGTCCCAACTAATACAATAGCAGTACCAAATATTAAAAACTAAATACTTGACCCTACTAACCATTTTTTTCAGTGCAATTCAAAAAATGAACTTTGAACGAAAAATAGTTGGATTTTCTTATTAAGTTCTACTAATTCAGTTCGCATTTCAGTGAAAAAATAAGGAAAAGTAATTTATAGACTAAATTGCACAGAGTTTTCACGTTTAATTAATTTAAAAAGTTTATATTTTATATGTATATTTTTTCCTTTGGGTTATAAAATATTCTAAGATTGGTGGGGATGGGGGTTATAAAATCTCTCGGTATCTTAAATAAAAGGAGGGGAAAAGGGTTTGGAAATTTCAGAAAATAAACTTACGTAATTTGTGGAATAGGATAAACTTTTATTTTTTATTCATTAATTATTTTGTAAATGTATGATTATTGCACTTAATCTTAATACTTACATTATTAGTTACGAAAAAATCTGTTTCTTCAATTTTTCAAACAGATTCTTTTTTAGACAAAATTATATATTAAAAATCAGTAACATTTAAAATGCCATAATTGTTATTATTATGATGTAATAAACTTAAAACTTTATTAAAAAGTAGATAAATTAGAGAAGAACAATTCCAAATTTTCAAATAGCGTATAAGATTAAAAATTAAAACATGAAAAATGTACTAATGGAACAGTTTTAAATTTAAATATTAAAAACTACCGATAGATTTCGTATTCGCCTCTTGTTGTTTACTAGATTCTGTGAACAAAAAATTGATATTTATTATTTAAATTTAATCTTGTTGTGATCAAAATTGTTAGTTCGTTCAAGAAAACTATTTTGTAACATCTAAAATGTTTCTTAAAGCCTAAAAAATAATTATATTTAAGCTAACAAATATTTGGTTAATTTAACCAAATAAGTTGGTTCAATCTACAAAAAAACGTTTGTTGTGCTTACCAAACTTGCTAGTTAGTTAAATCAAACGGTCAATAAAATAATTTGGTTAACTCAACAAAACGATTTTGTTGCTTCTACAGAAACTAAAAAATTTGGTTGGGACAACCCAACTTTTTTTCGGTCAGCCAAACATTTTTCTCAACAGTATACCCTCCCTTAAGTATTGGGAATTTTATATTCAATTAATCTTGGATGTTAAACTTTTTACAGAACCTCAAAGTACCCTATGGTTAAAAAAACTGGATGCTTTAGACAAAATTTTGCATTATAGTTATTTCAGATGGTATTGTAGTTTTTAAATTACCAGCAGGACAAGGAAGTTTTAGTGTCAGCCGTGTGTATTTCGAGGCACCTTCCACTTGCCACCAACGTGTTGTGCAATAAGGCGTCCATTGTTTGTCACCGCATCACCATCTCCCACTTCATCAGGCGAGGTACTTTCTGATTGGATAAGAAAAATATATTCATTAATTAGGTTAAAGATGTTTTTAATTTTAAATTTTTTATAGATCCTAAGAATTTTTTATTTGTTCAAAAACTATAAAGTTTAAAAATTTAGAAAATTTCTAATTGCAAATCGTTAAAATTAAATAATTTTCAATCATACATTTCAAAAATGAACTATTTAAGACAATTTTCAAATATATATTTTTTTCACTAAAATTCCTGAAAACTGAAAAATTTTTAATTGTAAAACTTAAAAATTGTAGAATCTTTTAATTTACAGAATTTTTGGTTGCTGAAAAATTACATTTGAAAATTATACATGTTTTAGGTTTTATACTTAAAAATGCTGTTAGAATTTAAAAATGCTGCTTTTCGATCTTTAAAATCCTTAAAAATTGAAGGATATTGATTTACACATCATCAAATTGAAGAATGTCTAATTCTAAATTTAAAAATTGCAGATTTTTCCATTGTAAATCTTTAAAATTCAGCCTCATATTAAAAAAGAAATCGTTTTAATTTCACCATTTTCAATAAAAAACTTTTTCAGTCAATAAATATTTTATCGTGAATATTAAAATTTAAAATCTTTAAAATTGATGAATTTTTATTTTTTTTTCAAATTGAACCGTTCCAGAGAAATGTATAAACAAACCTTTGAAATATAAAACTTGAAAATTAAATAAAGCTTTCTAATAATTCCATTTTAATAATTCTAGAATTTTTAAATTCTAGTTTTTCAAAATCGTAGAACCTTGAATTATAAATATTCAAAATTGAAGAGTTTTTAATTTAAAAAATTGTACCATTCAAAAGTTTGCAATTTCTAGGTTTTATATTTTAAAAACTGTAATTTCAATCATTTACATCTGAGATTTTCCTCATATGGAAAATTTCTAATTAAACACAAAATTGAAGTGTTTCTTTGTTAATAAATTTTAATTAGAAGCTATAAAAATTTTAAGTATTGTAATTAAAAATGCTGTTATTCTGATGATATACATTACAAATTTTAATTCGGAAGAATTAGAGTTTAAAAATAACTGATTTTTGCCATTGTCAATCTTCAAAATTAAGGCACATATTGAAAAAAGGCGTTTTAAATCTCACCATTTTTAATATAAAACTTTCCCAAATAATGAATTTTTAATTATTAAACTCGAAAATTATAAATTGAAAATCTTTAAAATTGAAGGCTTTTAATTTTTATTACTTCCAAATTAAACCGATTTTCAGAGAAATGTTTAAAAAGAACTTTGAAATATAAAACTTGAAAATTTAATAAAATTTTTTAGTAAATCCATATTTTCAAAATTTTATAATTTTTAATTACAGTTTTAAAAATTGTAGAATCGTGAATTAAAAATCTTCAAAATTAAATAGTTTTTGATTTTGAAAAATGAACCACTAAAGAATTCTCAATTTTTAGGTTTTATAATTAAAAAATTTGTAATTTGGATAATTTACATTGGAGATTTTCTTAATTTCGAAAATTTACAACTAAACACTTATATCAGTGAAACTATAGCATTTTTGATATTCAAAGTTATCAAAATTTACGAATTTTTATTTATTCGTCATTAAAATTGAAGTGTTTTAGTGTTGAAAAATTATATGAAAAACTATACGAGTTTTAACTTTTATTATTGAAAATGCTGTTTTTTTGATGATTAAAATTTAAAATTTCAATCCAGCAAAATTAGAATCTTAGAATCTTAAAAATTCAAGAATTTTACATCAAAAATGTATAAAATTGAAGTTTTTTATTTCTGCTAAATTAAACCGTTCTGGAGAAATGTAAAAAAACTTTAAAATATAAAAATTGAAAATTAAATAAAACTTTTTAATAATGACATATTTTCACAATTCTAGAATTTTGTAATTTCAGTCCTTCAAAATTGTAGAAACTTGAATTATAAATATTCAAAAGTGAAGAATTTTTAATTAAAAAAATTTTAATATTAAAATATTTAAGTTTTATCATTTAAAATGCAATTATTCTGACGATTCACATTAAATATTTTAATTCGGAAAACTTAGAATTTAAAAAAGCAGAATTTTTCTTTGTAAATCTACAAAATTAAGCCACGTATTAAAAAAAAACTTTTAAATCTCATCAGTTTTCATAGAAAACTTTTCCAATTAATGAATATTTAATTGTGAATTTCAAAAATTCTAAATTGAAAATCTTAAAAATTGAAGGATTTTTATTTCTTCCAAATTAAACAGTTCCAAAGAAACGTTTAAAATGACTAACCTTTGAAATATGAAACTTGAAAATTAAATAAAAGTTTTTAATAATTCCATATTTTTAAAATTCCAGAATATTTAATTTTAGTTTTTAAAAACTCTAGAAGTTTGAATGAAAAATCTTCAAAATTGAGGAGTTTTTAATTTTGAAAATTGCACAATTAAACACTTTGCAATTTCTAAGCTTTATAAATAAAAAAAAGTTGTCATTCGGATGATTGACATTTGAGATTTTTTTAATTTGGAAAACTTTCAATTGAACACTTATAGCAATGAAACTATACAAATTTTTATTTAAAAAATTTTCAAAATTTATGAATTTTTATTTATTCATCTTCAAAATTAAAAAGTTTTCAATTGTTAATCTTTAAAATTGTATCAATTCGAGAAAAAAATAATTCGATATTACGTCTTCCTAAATTATATAAAAAAATGAGAAAAGCATCAATTGCAAATTTTGCTGAAAGACTCTTTTGAAAAAGATGTTTTAAATTTCATTATTTTAAGCCATAAATTTAAAAAATTAAATTTGTCGGCGAATTTATAATTGCATATATCTTCAAAATGGATCAATTTTGAGGGTGGAAAACATCCGAGAAACTCTTAATTCCAGAATCACTCAGAAAAATATTTGTTTCGAATTGAAGAAACCGTTTCTTTAACATAATTTTTTTATTTTACCAAAAATTACTCGAAAATCAAGAAAACCATTTTAAATCAGAGAGACCCTTTTGTTGGGAAAAATGTCTTGGAATTAAAGAAAGTACTAGCTTTTTCTAATCACTCCTAAACATCTCAAATTATTCAACTACTTATTAATACAAGCTGAACATTTTCCGAAACAATTGCGATGTTAATTAAAATGTAATGAAACGAGATAATAAAAATTTCTCAAATCTTTTATCAAATCACTGAACTCTTTATTTTCAAAATCAATTTAGAAGATTATAATTCTTGACTGAACGTCTTAGATATTTTTATTTAATGTTTTTACTTGAGAAATAGTCATAAAGATTAATAATAATGAATTTTCCCTTGCATCTAGAAAAGTAGATGACCAAATCTAGGAATCTAATTAGTAATTAATTTCATAAATTGTAAAAGAGTTTTCATTTTTATTGATCTGGTAATCTAATTGAACCAATATTGAAGTATTCATAACGATATTACGTACATCCATTTATTGAAATGATACTGAACTTAAACTTTAGACTATTATTTTGTATACGTAGATCTTCTATGAGGTTGATAGTTAAAAATATTATGCAACATTTTTATAAAAAAAGCTGTTACGTAATTTACGGATAGTCTCTGACTTCAAGTGAAAACTATTTTATAAATCATTGCAAGGGTAGATCCAGAGGACTGTTCTGGATCCTCTAATATTTAAATTTAAATTGTATTTTAGCTTTGAAATTACTTCGTCCATCTTGATTAACCGTAAAAAAATTATTTTTATTTTTATCGTAGAATGATATCGCTCTCTGATGTGAATGGAGCAGCATATCACCGTCTTTAAAATTGGCTTCATTAAAATCCTCTAGATCAACTGCTTCTGAAGCTGTAAGAAAAATATTTTTACTTATTATTTGGAAGATATGAAATTCTATAACCGTCTATACATTTTTGTCGCTGTTTGGAGTTCAGCGTTTTCGAAGTTTTCTTCCCTTTTCCAAGTATCCCCGAAAACTCGTTTTTTGAAAACACATTTTTTTTGTCTTTGTTACGTCATCCTGCTATTGGTCCAAACTAATGAATGCGAAGATTTGGTTCGGCACATGGTCCCGCTTTTAGCAGTGATCCAGCTGGGTGTCCTGGCTTTATTGATACGCCACGATGGATTCAGTATTTTTTTTACAGATTTTTTTGATTGGCTTTGAAATCTACTTAAGAAAAACGCCTACGGAAAATTTTGGACACATATTGTACTTTACACGGCAACCCGGCTGAGAGTCAACAGTAGGTATTAACCGTTTAGGGGGCAAGTCTCTTTCAAAAGTCTTCAGCACCCAACGCCGTTCAGCGATAAAAATGTATTGGCTGTTAAGAAATTAATATTTGATTTTTGTTCTGAATTCCAATATTTTTTTTAGCTCGAATAAATCATAATATAATAATATTTATTATTAGAAACCAGACTTTGGTGGGATTGTCCTCCTGCATTCGTTTCCCTCAGGGCAGTTATGATCGCTTCCCGGTCGTTAGTCGCCATCACTCTTAAGGTATGCGTATCAGGTACCACATGAAAAGTTCCATCTGCAAAATATAATATAGGGATTTTTCCTAAAAAATTCGTTGCATGAACTTCAAAAGTTTATTGATGGTCCAAAATAAAGATAGCTCAAATGTAATGCCCCCTGTAACAAACCATAACAAAAATTTTCTACACCCACTCATCTTACTGTTAGTAATTTTTATTTTCTAGAAATATTTTCTAGTTAATGCTAGTAGAATTAGGTAGGGTGTTCGAGAACTTCATTTTAAAAATTCTTTGATTTTTCCTTGACAAATTTGCCATTTGTCTTGGCCATTACTAATGAAATAACAGTATTTAAAATCTTGTAATATTTTTAACGTGGAATCTTTCATAGACGGAATAAAACAGTGTTTCGAAAGAAATTAAAATGTTTTAAATCTTTTTAAACTAAAAAAATGTCCTTTCTACGGTAAAAGATGACTTTTTAACAAGATAAGTAAATTTTCAATAAAATAATTAAATTCTGAACATAATAAGGTAAACCGACCATTACTGGGATAGTTACGAAAAGCTAACCTACATAAACACATTTTGAAAATGGTGAATTAGAATTTTTGGTACAAAAACAGTTATAATAGTGACTCATACATTATTTGATTGATTGAAACAAAAAATACTTTAATTATTTTAGAGTAAATTAATATAAGTGGATATTTTTTAAGCTAGTCAGATCGCCCCTTAATGGGACAACAATTACAAAAGAAGCTAATACTGGGACAAGGAAAATCCAATGGGGTTTATCGAAATAAAATGAAACAAGTAACTTACAACTATAGATTACATTAAAAGCAAGAATGGATTGTTATAAATCATAAGGAATTTATTTTTATCTTTTTTTTTGTAACAAAATCCATATCGACATGTTAAAATTTTTATTAACAAAATAACAAGATATTATTAAATTAAATTCACTAATATTAAAATTTAAGAAATTCAAATTAGACCAAAATCCAAATTAAAGTCCCATTTAACGTCCAATGATCAAATTGATGCAAAATCCTATTAAATACAAATTTTTCTTTCCTCCTTTTTATTTTTGTCCGAAATTTTTATTTGTTTTTTCTCAGATTACAATAGGATTTTTGGTTTTTGTTTCTTCGTTGTGGTCCAAATTTGGCCGTTGGATTCTTGTTTTATTTAACAGGATTATGCATTAATTAATATTAGAAATATAGTTTCTAAGCTCCACGCTTCATGTTTAATTGATTATTTATTCTAAAATAGTTGTTCAAAGTAGCTTATTAAAACCTCTAATTCTAACCTCACATTTTTCCAATTTCTTAGGTAAGTAATTTAAAAGTAACTCATAAATTATATTTTTAATCAAATTAGTGAGTACGCATTAAGATTTAATATTGTAGATTCATATTAAATATAATAAAAACTAATAAGAATAATATTATTGACTTACTTGCAAATTTAACTTTTTATTTGTAAATTTTGATGTAGAATTCATCTTAATTAAAATTAGTTCATAAATTGAAAAAGTTATTCAATGAATTTCAATTATTTTTTGGTTACAAATTTTATTACTTGGTTGACAATTTCATTAACTGAAGAATCTTTTTGATTGAAATTTCAACTATTTTGTTGAAAATTCGACTTTTTGGTTGAAAAATTGATCTTTTTAATGATAAATTTCATATTTTTGAGAAAAAATGCAACTGTCAGGTTGAAATATTTTTTCTTTTTTTAATGAAAAATCTTATTTGGTTGGCAAATCATCTCTTTTAGTAGAAATCTTATCTGCTTTGGTTACACTTCGAATTGTTTGGGTGAAATTTCGTTTATTCTTTTTATTAATTTTTTTCCAATGAATATAATTGTTTTTAATTCATAATTAGAACATTTTTTGGTTGGCATATCAACGATTATATTTTGTTATTAGAATTATTCTTTTTTGTAGAAAATTAGCATTTTTTATTTTAAAATTCAACAATTTGTTAGAAAATTGAAGTATCATGTTGAGCAGTAGAATTAATTTAAAAAAACGAATTTTTAATAAAACTGTTAATGAAATTCACATATTAAAAAAGATGAATTTTAAAACCAAAAAGACGAATTGTTAATAAAATAGTTCGAATATTAATAAAAAAGACGAGTTTTCTTCAAAACAGTTATATTTTTAATTGAAAAATATAAATTTTCAACAGAAAAGTTAATTTACCTCATTTATTTTAAAAAGTCAATGTATAAGATTAATCTCAATAATTAGAATATTTCATATTAAATTTTAATGCATATTCACTTATTTTTATTCAAAAATTAAATTTATGAGTTGCTATTGAATTACTTGCCTAAGCAGTTGGCAAACTTTGAGGTTAGAATTGGAGGTTTCAATAAACAACTGCAATGGTAACGCAATTGCGCAACACACTTTAAAGTGTCCGAAACTGAAACAATCAGCGACAGCTTGTCTCGGTTTAGGCAAATTTGTCCAGAAATTGTCCAAACGCGGGACATTAAAATATTTGTAACTTATTGAATAAACTTCCTTAAAAATTTATAAATTTTATTCTTAAATATATTAAAAATACTCTAAGACATTACTTTTTCTGTTAGTGTAGCAAATTTCAATAATACAAGGCTATAAAAGTTATACGGGAAGTCTTGAAATACAAAAAATGGCGAATTTAGCAGCAGTTTATTTACAAATTTTATGGAGTATTCTTTATTTTTTTTACTGGATGTATAACTTATCAGAACAAACATAAATTGTGGTAATATATTCAAAAGAACTTCAAAAATACTAGAAAATATTTACTTGTATTATTTATGTTGGAAAATAAAAGATAGCAAAATGTTTAAATTCTCCACCTAATAGTTGCATTTTTATTGTATCCAAGAAAGATGAAATTTGTAAGGAAACCAATGAATTTTTCATAAAAAACGGCAAATTATATTTTAAAGTTAAAGTTTCATCTGAAAAAGATTTCAGTTCATTTTTCAATAACAAAATCTGTAGTTTAAACCAATAATAAATATTTTACGAAATAGTTAAATTTTCAACAAGGCAGTCGAATTTTCCACGAAAAAATATGACTTTTTAAAAAAATAGTTTAATTTTTAACAAAAATTCGCATTTCCATCCAAGAAAGATAATTTTGTTTGAAATAAATGAATTTTTAATTTAAAAATAAATCAAGCAAAAGTCAAACTTTCATCCAGAAAAAATATTAGTTCTCTTTTAAACACCAAACTTTTAAATTTAAACAAAAAGTAAACTGCTTACGAAATAGTTAAATTTTCAACAAAACGGCAAAATTTAAAAGCAAAAATGATGAATTTTCAACAAAATAGTTGCATATTTATTCAAGAAAAATGTAATTTCTGCTAAAGCAGGGAATTTAAAAATCCGAAAGAAAAAAATTTCAAAAAATAGATTGAATTTTAAACCGAACAGTTAGATTTTAATTTAAGGTAGATGAAATTTCTTCCAAAATAGATAAATTGAAAAAAATTTAGATTCATGTTCACTTTCTAACACCCAAATAAGAATTGTAAACAATCAGTTAATTTTTTTTAAATAATCGAATTTTTAACCAAAAAGTATGACTATTTAACAAGCTTTTCCAATTTTCCATCAAACATTTACATTTTTCAACAAAACAGTTGCATTTTTTCGAAGAAAGATGTAATAATTATACTGAAAAATATATAAAATTTTAATCAAAAAGACAAATTTAAGAAAAAAATCGTTTCCATCCAAAAAAGATTTTATACACTTATTCACTCAATCTTGATTACTTCGTTCCGGATACATTACCGCCTCTCGTACAATTAATTTGATTCGTTTTTTTTTAAATATATAAGTCGATGTTGTGCAATATATTAAAAAAGGTAAAGAGGCCCTTTTAAAAGGAATTCATTTTTAAAAAACTTTTTTTCTCAAAATTTACTTCTTTCTTCTTTAGTTTAAAAAAATTAACAATGTTGAATTTTTGCGAATTTTTTTTTTTTTTAATAGGAAGAAATTGTTTACCAAAGGCCAAACTTAGAGAATATGTAATCCATATTATCGACAATCCCCATGACAATCACATGAAAGAAAAAATAATAGAATATGTATGTTTGGTAAAAAGATACATAATTTTGAAAAATATCTTAGCAATTATTATGAAATTATAAGGTTATCTTCAACAGCTCACTATTCCTGAGCAATCTTTTTGAGCAAAATAGAGAAATATATGTATCTTTATTTTGAGTGTAGAATATCATGCTATTATGCAAAAATATTCGGACCTTATGCAGACGTCATTGTACGATTTGAAATGTATTCAGTCTTCAGTTGACTTATCAGCAAACAAATATGAATTAAAAAAAAAAAAGATTAATGTTCGACGAAAAGAGTGAAATTTTAAACCCGAAAACACGAACTTTTACAAGTCAATTGAATTTGCAACCAAAAAGGATGCTTTTTCAAGAAAATTGTTAAATTTTCTACTAAATAATACAATTGATAAAAAAAGGATAATCTTCATGAGAAAGTTTTTGCGAATGTGCAAAAATTCCGTAAATTGGTGAAGGATCCCGTCCCCTCTATCGTAAGAAATGGTAACAAATGGTCTCGACCCTCCTCCGCCTTCAGATGTTACGTAATTTAAGTATGGTTCCTTAATGTTAACACATGCCTCTACATGGAGAGAAATTTCGAGAGATTAATTCACGGAAATGCTCTTTGATTTTCTCACACCTTTAGTGTGAGAAATAACACTTGCTTTTAGAGCAAAGATCGTTGCTTTTAAATCAAGGGTTCCGAGATCTTGTTTCTCGCGCTAGAGATGTGATAAAATCAAGGAGCAGTTCCGTGAATTAATCTCTTGAAACTTCTCTCAGTGTAGAAACGCGAACATTGTTTCTGGATTCTAGCAGTGCTCCGGGGGGTATTCTGGTTTTAAAAATACACGATGACAGATTCAATATTTCTAAAGATGACAAAAATAATTTTTTTTAAATGCATTGCATTTTCCACAACAACCGTGTGGCAAGCTTTAAAACAAATATTACCCATTATTCATATTATCCATTTTCCATGGAAAAAAGGGAAGAAAATGCAGAAAATCTTGGAGGCGGTGATCGCCGGCTTTCCACAGATTATCACAAATTTCAAAAATTCAAATAAGTCTAACGCAAAAAGCCACAACATTTTTGTCTAGAGAGAACATGATAAATTGAATTTCCTATAAGAATATGTACTTTTTAAGTTCAAATTCTAATCTTGTTTCAAAGGTCTCTAGGGGCTTACGCCGTTCAGAAAAAAATAATTTATTGGCGGTTCTGAAATGAAATTTTTATTTTTCTTCTAAATCACAATCTTTACTTTTTTGAAAAAATTCATATATACTAACTTTGATAAATATAATCACGATGCGGCTCGAGGCCTAGTGATCCCATTTGCCCCTGAAGATGCTCCATACTATCCTGATGTGATGTGCGAGAATCCACTCCATAATGATTATATCTTTCCCTACGATTCTCTAATTGTCGAGAGGTAGTTGGTGTACCAATTTCTATAAAATACAATGTATTTTCATCCAAGATTTTTGTTAACAAATCCAAAAAAATTTGCTATTGGTTCAAACCAATTGATAGCTAAAATGTAATTTAGAAGGCAGTTATTATTAAAAAAATCAAGGGACAAAATTCCGATGAAGTATGTATATTTTGCGAAAATAGGCACACTGCATTATGTATTTTTAGAGTAGTATGTCAATTTAACATTTTTTGTCCATAGAGAAATGTGGAAACATTAAAATCTTAACGATATTTGGAGGTTAGATTTGATGAAAAGTGAATTTAAGATTTTTTTATGCGTCTTTAAAATCAACGACTTAAGGGCATGTGAAAACTTAGAAAATTGTCGATTTTACCAGTTTTAGGTTCCGCCGGCTTTTTTTCTAGAATAATAAATATTTTGTCTCAAAAATTTAGGAAATGATAGCGATCATGCTAACGGACGCCCCCACACACTTTTTTGCAGGTTAATTTAAAAAAGTTTTAATTTAGCAAAATGTGACTTATTTGCATAGCGCTTAGGAATTAGTATCGATTTTTTCAGTATTACATTCTCCTGGCTTTTTGCCTAAGGCAAGAAATATTTTGTCGTCAAAATCTAGGAAATGATAGCGAACATGCTAACGGACGTCTCCGCATACTTCTTTTGTGTTTTTTTTTTCAACAATATTTTCACTTTGCTAACTACGTGTGTCTATTTTGAGGTTATGTGTGTTACAATTCTCCCGAGCGTTACTTTCAAACTATACAATATTTTTGGCGGAAACTTTGGACTTACAAATAAACATAGTAACTAATCTGCCGGAACTAACTTTGTTTGCGGGCAATTCAAAAAGTTTAATTCATAAATAATTTACAAATCATCGGAAAGGCAGAGATGAAAAACGACGTAACCTCAAAATAATGGATAAAATTTTTATTTTGCACAATAAATTTTTTTGTTATTATCCCTCAAAAAAGAGTCCGGGGACGTCCGTTATGATATTTTATAGCATATCCGAATTCAGTTTTAAAATTTTTTAATTTTTGTGGAAAAAAGGCAGGGGAACTGTACCCGATTGACCACACGACGAAGTATTACATGCCCTTAATTAAAAAAAGTTGCTTATTATTCTACATTACAATATAAATTTGCGCTTTGTTGTGCTTTTCCATATGCTACTGCAAAATGCGCCAAAAATAATTTAAAATATTTTTCCGAAAGAAATGGTAAAATTTTGAAATTTATAATAGAATGTAAAACTCTCAGACGTAAATATTGCAATAACTTTTTATAAAAAATTACTTAGAATGGACAATAAAATAGTTTTTGAATTTATAACAAGATTTATTGAAAAACAATTTTTCCTGAAATTTTGTATCAAAATTTAGAATGTGTAAAAAAAAAGTTCCACGCAATAACTTTTGATTTTTATCCCTTTAATTTCCTGTTATTGTGCCCATAAAATGCCTCCAAAAATGCAAAACAGCAGTTTTCTAATGAAATCATGCTAAGGACGGTATTTTTGTAAATTTTTCAACATTAATAATTTTTAATCAATAAATAATGGATTTTCAATCGTTTAACATATTTCGTAATTATTTAGACAATTCTCAATTCTTGAATAATTTTTTCTCCTTTAATTTATGTAAAGTTATTATTTTCTGGAATTAACGACACAATTAATAAATGTTAAAAGAAATATATTTTTTAGGATATTCGGTAATTATTTAAACAATTTTGATTTGTTTAACAAATTTTTTTCCTCTGGAAAGCCTAAAAAGTTATTATTTTCTGGAAGTAATGGTACATATAATAATGATGCATACATCTATTTTTTAAGGATATTTAGAAAATTATTTAACACTTTTCATTAGTTCAAATAATTTTCTTCCCTGTGAATCGACCTTCGCTGTGAAAAGGCGCAAGTTAATGATTAATTATTGTTTAAGACCTGCTAAATGTCAAACAGGAAAATATTACTTTCAATATTCGTTAATTGTGTAGTTAATTGCAAAAAAGTATAACTTTCTACCATTTACATGAAAAAATTGCTCAAACAAATCAATGTTGTATAAACAATGAAAATTGTCGAAAAAATTACCAAGCAACATTAAAAAGAAAATATTACTCTCAACATTTGTTAATTTTGTGATTAATTTGAGCAAAGAATTTTTTACGCTTGATAGAGGAAATAATTTTCTTAATGATTAACGACATTTTTTAATAATGAAATCTGTTTAAAAATTACAAAAAGCGTGTTAAACCAGAAATACAACTCTTGACAATATAAAATTATTTTAAAACTGAATTGGAAACTCGTCACTAATCGATTAAACTATTAAACTATTAAACTATTTTTATTGTTTTTGACATGTTTCAGGCACAGTAAAAGGGTATTGGAGAATGATAGTTTAAATTATTTTTGGGGATTTAAGACATAATCTAGAAGCACTTGAGTCCAAAGTGATCGAAATTTCCCCGTTTGATGGTACATTTTTTGCAATTTTTTCGAACAGCGAGATTTTCCCATTTAAAAATCCATTTTTATTTTAAAAGCCCGGGCATCAGTCAACGCTAAAAAAGATAGATATTTAAAATCGAATTTTTGTAGGTATAAATTTGGACCACCATAGATTGGCTGCTATATTCGCCACAATAGTTGCAGTCTTTTTTAATGATTTTTTTTGATTGAATTTTAAATCTCGGCAGAATAAACGCCTATAAGAGATTTTAAACATAGACTGCAGGAAATTCTCGAAGTTATCAAAAGTTATCAGTAAAATACCATGAAAATCTTAAATTTCCACAAATTTGATATATTTCAACCAATTTCACAATTTTTCACAAATTTCCTATGTCGTCATAAATTTTTAATTATACAATTAGGAAATTTCCCTTTCGGGTTAAGCGTGACTCAGGTTTTATAAACTTCATAAATGTCCTTTAATTTCTAGAAATGTTAGAAATTATAGCCTGAGATATTTCGTACCCATCCAGGAGAACTGTTAATAACATTTACCATTGAATTACTAGACATTTCTATACATTTCGTAAATGCCCATAAATTTCCATAATTTTCTATGAATTACCATAAATTTTGAAAAATTTCAATACATTACCATCATTATTTCATCAAACAAAAATGTTCAACTCAATTTCCTACATCAATATGTACTTTTGTAAGTCCAAATACGAAACACGGTTTCTAAGACTCTAGGGGCCGGGGCCGTTCAGCGAGAACAAATTATTTGCAGTTAAGAAATAAAACGTGGGTTTTTTTGGCAATCTCAACAATTTTTTTTTTTCAAAAAAATGATAAAATACTCACGTGGATAGTTAGGATTGGAAGAACGGTGGTTAGACCTTGAAACATAGGGGTTGATATTGCGCCTGTTTGGCGTGGCTGCTGACATGTAATCTTCGTATCGCTGTTCTACTGATATTCGAGCAAGGCGTGGCCTCTCAATGACTTCATCTGTAATATATAATAGAGGGATTTTTATTTCAGAATTTTTTTAACGAATGTCAACAGTTTTAAATCGGCTATCTTAAAGCCTCCTTTATACAAAGTTTCATTTTTAATCAAACAGTTGAATTTTTAACTAGAAATATTAAATATATACTAAAACAGATGAATTTTTAAATGAAAAAGATAAACTTTTAATGAAAAAATTGAATTTTAATTTCAAGAAGGATTTCAATTTGACTTTCTAACGCCAGTATATGAGTGTAAACGAAAAGTAAATTTTCTAAGAAATAGTTAAATCTTAAACCAAAAACTTGGATTTTTATCCACGACAGATAAAATTTTTACTAAAATAGATACATTTTTAAACTAAAAATGCAAATCATAAAAATATCTGAATTTATATTAAAAAAAGATCTCAGTTGACTTTTCAAACCCAAAATATAAACAATAATAAAAAGCTCATTTTCAACCAAAAAAAGTATTCCACAAAATAGATGATTTTCAACTAAAAAAGATGATTCTCAATAACATAGACCGAAAAAATGTGTACCTAAAGACCGACCTATGTGGCCCCCAAGGATTTTGGTGGCATAAAAACGAATCCGTTGTATACATTTTTTCTACACGTCTTGTTTTCGAGATATCTTAACCTAAAAGCGCAAATATGGCTATTTTGAGCAATATTTGAGGCAATATAACTTGATCAGCAACTTTTTTTTTAAACTGCTAACACCATTGTTTATGACTTCTTTTTACCTTTCACATATATTTTTATTCATCTCAAACTGATTTTTTTCACTTTTAGTTTAGTATATTTCAAAAATCTGATGTTTAAGCAAAATTTAGACAGCGGATTCGTTTTAGGGACACGGAAATTCTTCAGGCTTTTTTGATTTTTGATAGTTGAATTTTCAACCAGAAAGGGTAATCTTCTACCAAAAACACAAATTTTCAACCAAATAGATGAATTTTTATTTAAAAAATATAAATTTACAGCAAAAAAAGAATCGATTAATTTTTAGTTAAAGAAATGCGTTTTTAAGCAAATAAAATAATTTTTGGCAACATAATTACCAGGTGTATACATATGAAACCGGTATTTTTTCAAGAAAAAAACACATTTATTTCAAGAGAATGATAACAAATATTTTATTCAAAGTATGCGCC
>NC_046663.1:40458328-40479808 GCF_010883055.1 Belonocnema kinseyi
ATACGCCAATTAGCACAAATGGTAAGTTCCGATAGTGCCTACAAGTGTGCCTACTGGCCGCTAAATGGCAATACCGGTTTCATATGTATACACCTGGTACATCTTTAACAAATCCAATAAATTTTATACTGAAAAGAAGAAATACCTAAATCAAAAATTTCGACAAGTTCAGTTGAATTTGTAGTTAGAAAAATTAGCTTTCAATAAAAAAACTTCTTTTCAACTAAAGCAATAAATTTCCAACCAGAAGGATTAATTTCCTGTCAAGAATAAATAATTTTAAACAAAATACATAAATTTTGAATCCAATATCTTAATATTTAATAAAATTTTAAACCACTAATAATTGAGTTTCCAACGAAAAAAAGTGATGAGTCACCACAAAAGATCAAGTATCAACAAAATAAAGAAAAGTTTCAGCAAATAGTTTCATTTTCAACTAAAGAAGATTGGTGTTTAAATAAAAATGATATAATCATATTTATATTTGAAAAATTAGTTTGATACAAAAAATAATTGTAAAGCCATAGAATACAAAAGAGACAAAACATACATGAATTTTCAACAATACAGGATATGTAGTTTTTTTCTTATTCGTAAAAAAACAACATTAAAAGTAAAGAAAATCAATTTTTGGACGAACAACACAAGCTAAGAAAAAAAAATAAACAAAAGTTTTTCACTCAAATTAAAGCTACAACTTTGTTATTATTCATTTTTTGATGGAATGCATAGTTTTGGTTTTAATCGTAAAAAATAAAATCAGAAAATTACATTTTTGGACAAACGACAATAGCTACGAAAAGAATGAATAACGAAATAAGGGACAGAAAAAAATGAAAAGACAAAACTTGGTCAACCAAAAATGATATACAAATTTGTTAGAAACTCTATTTATGAAAATATATAGAATATATAGAAAATAAAAATTTGCTTGATTGTTATAAGTAAATAGTACTATGTAGCTTTATTATAAATAACCCAATTTAACAAATAGAAAATTCCCACCTTTTTTTCAGAACAGATTTAGTTCTGTCCTAGTATGTATCGTAATATTCTATTAAACTTATTCTATTATAAAACTTTGGTGACAGTTACAATTTTTTCTTGCTAAAAATAATTTGTATTAGCAAATCAAAAATTTGCATCTTTTTTGTAGAAAGAATTTTTTCTCATCCAATACGTATTAAAATAGCGCATCGAACATGTTTTCTTTCATTAGAATTGCAAATTTTCTGGATTCTTCTAAGTCTGATAAGCTATTTCTATAGAATTAAAATTAAAATGAATTTTTTTAAAAAAGAGACGATAATTTCTCTAGTTGTCAACTTTCGTTATTTATAAAGAACGTAAATTAATTCTTTTTTAAGTATTTTAAGTTTATTATGGCTGAAAAGCAAATTCTTACATATTAGACGCAGCGAATTTTTTCTGTGAAAAGATTAATATCGTCTTTTTTGAATTATTTATAACAAATATAAAAGTTGACAATATCCTGCAGTTCTGTGAAACAAATAAAATATTCTAATGCATATAAAATGTGAGACAAATTCTGCCGCTTAGTAGGTTAGAGAAGCTACCTTGATACGTATTAGAGAGCACAGGAGATTTTTTTCGTGGAAAAAGTAGGAAAATAACGCTTGTCTTTGAAATTTGTTTATAATAATAAAATTGTATAAACCATCAATTTTTTGCCTTATTTCTATGATCAAATTGTACCTCAAGTTGCTTTCAAATATATTTGAGGGATGAAGCTAAGAAAGAAAATATTTTTCTAAAAAATTCACTTTTTTACGTTTATTCAAAAAATTAAAATAAACTGAAAACCGTTAAAAATTCATAATATTGTTTCTTACGCCTTTTGAAAATCTAATCTTCTTCAGTTATAAAATAAATATCTGTAAGTTGTTAATACATAATAAGTCCAATTCTTGTTGTTCCAAAGACACAATAAATCAAAGGAGATATGATTTATTTTATTTATATCCGTCAGATAGAATCATTTATTAATTTACTCAACTTGCTTTAAAATTGTTATATATTCTTGCTTTAACAATGGCTTATTCTCAAATTATAAATTCGCCACATTTTTAATGTTAGGAAATAAAAAACAAGGAAGGTGAATGTCCGTTTTACAATAAAAACAAAGTTAAATCTGTTAAGCAATCTGGTTCTTTTTCAAGTTACTTTTTTTTCATGTTTTTGATTTCAGTAGCTCCTTTCATAATTTATATACACAGTCGTTAGCAAATTCACATATAATAAATTTTCCAATTTTCTTAATTTACTCAAATCTACAGAAATTTGTTTTTTAATAGGCGGGGTTTTCGGGTTTAGTTTGAAAACTGAAAAAACTAAAAGATTTGTGTCAAAGGGGAAAAAAGCGCAATGAAATTCCCTATAGGAACATGTAATTTTTTAAGTTAAAACTCAAAACTTATTTCAAAAGTCCCTATAAACAAACGCCGTTCAGCGAGAATAATTAATTCGCGATTAAGAAATAAAATTCGGTTTTTTTCCCTGAATCCGAACAATTTTTTGTTATTTTAAAAGAATTATAATATACTAACGTTGGTTTTCAGAACTTGTACTAGATGAATTAGCCGCTGGATTATGATGTATTTCCGTATGTTGCTGCTGGCTTGATGTTCGACGTCTACGTTGCCGCTCATCTCTTGCAACTGCAAAACCAAAAGCCAAATTTCGATTAAGTAAATATATTTTAAGAATATATTCACCCTAAGTTATGTTTTTTCAGACTATTATGTTATTTTCGTTCTCTATTGTCCATTGCAAAATGTGCAAACATAAATCTTTGAATGTTATTTGGAGGTTTGATTTGATGAAAAGTCAATATATTAACTGATAATGGTTTGGAAATATGGGATTTTTCCTCATGCATCTTCAATATGAACCGAGAAACTTCAAAAGATTGCAAAAGTTTTAAAAACCATTTTTAATTTTTTTTTTGGTCACATAAATCTCATTTAGCACTTTTTAACGATTTTCTATTCCCCGGATTTCCGTTCGATATCAAAACGAGATTAAAATATAAAACTTAAAATATAAAACACTCGGACGTATATGTAAGAATAAAATTTTAGAAATTTTTTTAGAAGAGACGATTAATGTCTAAATTTAAAAAAGTGAATTATCAAACAATTTTCTCCTAAAACATTTGTATCAAATTTTTAGTGCGTAAAAAGACATTCTTCGAACGCTTTTTAAAATACGAGATAAAACTTAACTTATACTTTTATCTGTATAATTGTAGTATCTTTTTCAATTATATCCATTATTTGTTTATCCTTTTAATTATATTACGTTAACCACTTTTTCAATTAATGTGTCGAAAATGTCGAAAAAAACGATAAGAAAAGTGCATCCATATACTCAATTATAGTATTCCTCAAAACAAGTGTCCATTATATTGGATCGATCTTTTTGGATTTGAAATTTTAGACATCAAAATTGAAATCAGAAAAGCTAAATAATCCATCTATACCAAGTTTCAGAAAAATATATAAAGATTTACCAACTTTGACTGCCATATTCGATCCACCGTTTTGAAATTATATCTTCTGATTTTAAGTTTGGAATCGACGACAGTTCTGGAGGGCCAATAAAATTATCATAAAAGCATCAACTTGAAAAATGTCCAAATTTTCAAATGAATTTTAATTTATTTTTATCAATTTAAGAACTATGGCTATTTTAACAACTAAACAAATTACTTCCTTTAAAAATAATTTTACACTTTTACAGGCTCGAAGTGTTCATGCGCAAAATCCAGAATCTAAATTTTTCTTCGATTTGAAATTATCTTTACGCGAGTAATAAATAAAGGATTCAGAGTTCACATAGACGTTCACGATAAATAACATCAGGAATTACATCAAAGTATTAAATAACATATATTCTATTCAAAATGTCCAATACCTTTCTCGAATCGCGTATAATGTAGCGTTAATTCCTGCGTGAAACATTTTTGCATGGTATTCCCTGATCACGATATCTGTGATCGGATGAGTTTTTGGCAACATTATCGGGTGTTTTTGATCAAATCCTACATCAGCATTTTTAATTCTACCCCCGACGCGCAAGAATCCCCCTTCGAATATAGGGCACAATTTCTTTATCTTTGACCTTGCTGTTATCTGTTCGTTTGTTGACAGCTTCTCGATCTCCTCATCGAATTCTTCTCGCTGGACCAGAGAGATGACTTTTTTCCAAGCTTGGTGTAATTTATTCACTGATAATAGCCCAGGCAGCTTTGTAGGCTTAAGTAAATTATTTATTATCCGAAGACAGTAAGCCACAGATCTAAGCAGATTAGTTAGTGATGAATATCGCTCCCAGAGTTCCGATCGCTCCTTCGTTTTAGCTACGAGGACTACTACCTGATTTCCTGTACTGTTATCTTGGATCTCAATTTCGCTATTTGGTCAGTTCTCTTCGCTCTGCATCAGCCAGTTCGGTCTTCTTTTCCACATCTTGTTACTTGAGAATTGCTTCGGTAGTTGCCCCCTGGAAATAAAGTCGGCTGGGTTCTCCTTTGTAGGAACGTGAAACTAGTCTTCAGCCTTTGTTAATTCTTGGATTTCCGCAACTCTATTTGCTTGAAAGATTTCTCGACAATAAAGGAAGGATCGAATCCATTCCAAGACGATCATCGAATCACTCCAGAATCTTATTGAGTCAATCTTTATTTTTAGTGCTGCCTGTATCGTTTTGTACAGTTTGGCCAACAGGACTGCACCGCATAACACGAGCCTCGGCAAAGACACAACTTTGATTGGTGCCACTTTAGATTTCGCACAGACCAAGATACACTTACATTTTTCGTCTACTGTCACTCTTAGATAGATGCAGGCTCCATATGCTTTCATGCTAGCATCTGAAAATCCATGAAGTTGGATATTCCTTGCTCCCGGAGTCTTTACTATTCTGTTTATACTTCAATCGTTGAGCGATGATAGCTGTGACTGATAACCGATTCATGATGTTTCCAATGCTTTCGGGACAGGATCATCCCAGCCTAGCTTTATTTTAAACATTTCTTGTAATTTTATCTTTGCTAGTATTACTGCCGGTGCTAATAGACCCAACGGATCGTAAAGTTGAGCTACCTGCGACAAGACTGTACGTTTCGTAACAGTCTGACATTCGATGCTATTTACCTCGTAAATCAAAGTGTCTTTCTTCGAATTCCAGGTTACTCTTAACGCTCGAGTCGTTTTTTCTAAGTCCAATTTTAGTTTAGCTTCTTTTCCTGTCTCCACTGAGTCTTCTACTACTCCCGGATGATTTGATATCCATTTTCGTAGATTCAGTTCACCTTTCCTAACTAGTTTTAGTATTTCATCTCGCAATTTTCTCGCTTCCTCCAGACTTTCAGCGCCGGTGAGAAGGTCATCCATATAACAGTCGTTCCTTAAGGCTTCTGATTCCAACGGAAAGGATGAACTCTCATCTAGAGTTAGTTGTTTCAAGCATCTTGTTGCAAGAAACGGTGCTGCGGAGGTACCGTACGTTACGGTATTTAGTTGATACGCTCTCAGCGGTTCTGATGTTTTATTTCTCCACAGAATTTTTTGATGAATTCTGTCCTGCGGATGAATCTCAAATTGCCGGTACATCTTCTGAATGTCTCCGGACATCACTATAGCGTGACTTCGAAAACGTAAAATCAACTGAAATATTCCATCCTGTATATTAGGTCCAATCATCAGAGCGTCATTCAGAGATATCCCTGCCGTTGTTTTGACCGATGCATCAAACACAACTCTTAATTTCGTCGTTAAACTAGATTCTCTGATGACTGTCTGATAAGGCATATAATATCCTTCATCAGCTCCACTCTGTGATAGTTCCATATGCCCTAGTTCTTTATAAACTCTCATAAATTCATGATACTCTTCCTTCAGTTTCTGGTTCCGCTCCAGCCTTGTTTCGAGCGCGAAGAATCTTCTTCGAGCTATTTCATAGTTCAAGCCTAAATCCTGCTTTTTTCGTTAAATGGCAACCTTACTATACGAGGTGTGTTCAAAAAATAAGGTGACTTTATGGTTTTCTCAAAAAATATTTATTTATTCCTCAATATTTATGTTGTCCCCTTCAAAGTAATCCCTCTCAGATATAATACACTTGTACCAACGCCTTTTCCAATCATCAGAGCAATTCTGATAATCATTTTGTGGTATAGCCTTGAGTTATTTCAGCGATGCAGTTTTTATCTCCTCAATCGTTGAAAATCGATGTCCTTTCATGGGTCTCTACAGTTTTGGGAAAAGAAAAAAGTCCCTGGGGGCCAAATCCGGTGAATATGGAGGCTGAGGCATGACTGTGGGGCCTCATGACTGTGGATCTTTTGATCAAAATTAAGCAGTTTTGGAACAAATTTCGCTGACACACGTCTCATGCCCAAAACGTCCGAAAAGATAGCATAGCATGAGCCAATCGATATGCCAACATCTTCAGCAACTTCTCTGATGGTAATTCGGCGATTTTTCAACACCATTTCTTCCACTGCTTGAACTTCATCTGTTGTTGACGTGATGGGACGTTCAGGGCGAGGTTCGTCTTCGACATCCTCTCGGCCTTCTTGGAACAGCTTGTACCACTTATACACATTTTTATTACTCAGAGTAGACTCACCGTATGCAACTGTCAACATTTCAAGAGTTTTAGAGCACTGGATTCCGTTTTTCACACAAAATTTAATGCAAACTCTTTGCTCCATTTTTTTCGAAAGAAGAAAATCGCCCAGCACACCAAATCCTTCTAACCTTTTACGCCTCTGCCAGAAAAACATCACGTACTATATAGTCAAAACTGTGAGCATATGATCGTGACAAGTGTACCAACACAACAAAACAAAAAATTTAAAACTTGAATGTACGTAGCCCGCGAAAATTGAAAAGTCACCTTACTTTTTGAACACACCTCGTATACCGACCCGATTCTTTCCTTTGATAGGCCTCTGAAAAATGTCGCTCACAAGCCTTTTCTTGTTCAAAACGATGCATTTCTTCACCTATTTCCTCGAGTTTACAAAATTTCTCTAGTGTGACGTTTAGCGTATTTCGAACGAGAAGGCATCGGAATTTCGGCTGACCCCACGTACCACCGAGTTTTCCCACGATGACCCAGCCTAATTTAGTATTTTGAAGAATTAACCCTGGTTCTGAAAACTTGATTTGCCTACCATAAGGAGCTCATAAAAAATTTTTGGGCCGATTAGCAAATCTATCTTTGTAGGAAAATAGAGTTCAGGATAGATTTAGTCCCTTCTGATTAATAAATTTAGCAGGAGTATTCCCAGTGATCTGGGCAGAATCAAAAAATTAAGCCTCGATTCAAAATGTGATCTTTTTGATTTGAAACTAACACTAGTCCATTCACTACACGGGGTTTCAATATTGTTCACAACTTCAACAGCTAAATCTAATTGCTTTTTTCTAAGTCTCAATCGCGTTGCCAGATCTTGATATATTATATTTGGTTAAGAAGCGCTATCTAGAAGGACTCTACACGTGTACCCCTTTCTATTCTCATCGAAATTTCAACTACTGCCGTAATTAGCATAACTTTAGACGCGTCATAGATGTGAAAATTTCTAACATTAGATTGTTTTTCAGTTAAATCATTTTTATTTGATTCTGATTCCGATTCTGACTCTGCATGCAATAGTGTGTGATGCTTCCGATTAAAAATTGTGCACCTTCCGGCTTTGCAATCTGGAACTAAATGGTTTTTTCTTAAACAGTTAAAACAGAGTCCCTTTTTTTGAACAAGTTCTACAAGCTCTTTAATCATCTTTTTCTTGAATTCTACACATAATTGCAGTTGATGATTTTCGTTACATAAGGGACAGGAGACCTGAGATTGAGTATTCGCAAAAGATTGAACTGAATTTTTACTTCTTTGGGTGCGCTTGTTATTAGATTTATTTCTATCCGAAAATTTTAAATTCATTGACTAAAACTTGACACCATTCTCTTAGAAATTTACTAAGTTTCTCGAATTATGGCATTTCCGTACAAGTAACTGACTTCTCCCACTCTTTTCTGGTTTCTCGATCCAATTTAGGCCCGATCAAGAAAATAAGCGGTGTGTCCCACTTGTCTGTTGGTTCTCCCAATACTGATAATGCGCGAATATGCCTCAGAACATCGTCCAATAGATTTCTCAACGAAGATGCAGAATCTATCGCGACTGTCGCAAGATCAAACAGAGCCTGCATGTGATTTTGTATTATTACTCTCTGATTATCGTAACGTTCTTTCAATAATCCCCATGCTACTTTATAATTGCTCACGGTTGTCTCTAAATTATCAATCACTCGCGATGCTTCGTCTTTTAAATATGATCTTAAATACCGCAATTTTTGAATTTTTGGAATGGTCGCGTCATCGTCAATAATTGCAGCTTTCATAAATTATATATTTTGGCAGAATACGCAAGATTAACTGACCTAGTCGAAATGATTTCTTATTTCGTAATTATTACTAGCACAAATTTATTATTACTTACAGCTGTGTTGACAATTCAAGAAATCAATATTCTTACGCTTAAATTCAGGTGTCTGGTGACCAGGAGATGTGACTGATAACAGTGTTTACCTCGGTGACCTCTTCCTCGACGTTGTAGAACTCTCAAACTCTTTCCAATTTTAGCGACAATAATTTTCCCACGACGTCTTAAATATTATAGTTTAAAATAATGCCTCAAGATCATGAATTCGTCTATGCTGCACTTTTTTTCGGTTCTCCAGGTGCAAGCTCTCAATCATTATGGTAGAAACCCCCGATTTGTAATGGTTATGCTTCGGAGCTGATATCTCCCAATCCTTGTAAGCCTTGTTCCATATTTCTATTAAAATCGTGACAGGCGAATAAATTCTAAAATTTTGAGTTTTCGATACTAACTATTTTCTTTTTTCTCACTGGAAGTATATATGCTCGCACGAGCCTTGTTGTCCTTAATTTTTCTCGGCAAGAATCCTCATATCTGACTCAGAAGGACCATGTTCACGCGCAAAATCAAGACTCTAAATTTTCCTTCAATTTGAAATTATCTTTACGCGTGTAATAAATAAAGGATTGAGAGTTCACATAGACGTACACAATAAATAACACCAGGAATTACATCAAAGTATTAAATAACATATATTCTGTTCAGAATGTCACTAAAACAAGTTCACAATCTGCCTTTGTTACAAAATAAATTAAAATAGGTCTGTTATAATCCAAAAAGAAGTTAGCTGCTCAAGAGCTTGTTGGAAACTGAAGTTTAATACTACTTGAGTCAAGGTGGTGCTGTTCCTATAATTCTAAATTCACAATTCGCTACGCGAAACGAAGGATAAACTTTCATTTCTTCCGTTTATTATAAACGCTCCAAGCTTTAGTTTCATTTTTAAAAATAATCACAATTTTCATTGAAAAAATAAATATAATAAAAAAAGCCGAAAGAAATAATAAGAAAGGGGACTTTAAGGTTACCTTATTTTTCTTTCTTCTTTTATCATTATTATTTTTTTAAGTTCCAAGGATTTCAAAACCAAATCCATTTCAATTCAGGCAGGTTCCAGGCAGAACATTTCAGGGAAGAAATGTTTTACTTTTCAGAAAAAATTGGGCGATGCGTATTTTTTCGATTAGCAAAAAACTGCTTGCCTAATCGAAATATTTATCATTTTCTTTTTCATTTTAATACTATCGAAAAGTTTTTTTCTAATACCAGAAAAACATCTTATCTGCATCATAATTATTAAGCCATATCCCTTTCTAGGTATTATTCCCGAATTTCGGTGTCGTTTATTTGAATAATACGTTCGTTGCGCAACACTGTGCCAAAAAAAGTCGCTGATCATTCTCCTTAACAATCACCCGAAATGAAAAGGCTCAAAAAGTCATCATGTAAAGCTCCACATCTGGGTTTATTAGTATGCAAGGTATTTTGCTTCAAGGTTAATTTTGAGGCCCACGCTCTTCATGCTTGTATTCAGTTTGTTCAACATTTTTTGCAAGTCTTCGATTGATTCTGCCATGACAACTATATAATCTGTGAACGCTAACCCAAGTACCACCACTGTCCCATGAATGACACTTGTCCACGAATTTAATAAATTTTTAGTTAGTTATACCGTTAAGTGATTTCCCTTTCAGGGTAGGCATCAATCACTCGGTGAGGACGAAACGCATCTTTGCCTGGTTCCTTGCATTACATCGTATCAGTCACCTAGTTTCCCATTTACCCTTATAATCGCTTTTCTTTCTGCATATGTCGATTTTTCAGCGTAAAAATTTGAAAAAATGAATGAGAATCCGGGATTCACTTGAATAAAGATTCGAAGAGTTTTTGTCGATTTTCTGGGGTTTCCTTTATTTTGCAGTTAACGGCATTCTTCGAAATCACGAAAACTATATCCTGAGCTATAGCGTAAGCATCTAGCAGAAATATTATTAAAATTCACCGCTAAATTACTAAATAATTCCAAAAATTTTCTTAAATGGCCATAAATTCCCAAAAATGTCCATAAGATTAAATTTCCTATAAGAATATGTAATTTTGTAAGTTTAAAGTTAAAACTTGTTTAAAAATTTCTCCAGAAGTCAACGCCGTTCAGCGGGAACAATTTATTGGCGTTTAAGAAATAAAATTTGGACTTTTTCCTGAATCCCAATAATTTGTTGGTAGTTCAAAAGAATTATAATATACTGACGTTGAAGATTAATAGTTGCTTCACGCTCGCTCATCCCTCTAATGCTTGGTACTCGACGTGAATGTGTCGGGTCCTCACCTCCACCTGCAAGAGAAAAAGTGAAAATTTCGATTAATGAAATATATTTTCATAATATAATCACCCTGTGTTATGCATTGACAGAGTGTTCTGTTATTTTAACTTTCTATTGCCCATCGAAAAATGTGTAAACATCAATCTTCGAACGTTATTTGGAGGTCAGATTTTATGAAAATTGAATATATTAACCGATAATGGTTGAAAATATGACATTTTTTAACGCTTTTTCAATATGAACCGAACAATTAAAATAAGGCAAAAAAATTTCGAATAATTTGTACTTTTACTTTTCTCAAGTATAATTTATTAAAAACAATTTTTATGTAGCACTTTCTGCCGATTTTCCATTTCCCGGCATTGCGCTTGATATCAAAAATAGCAAGGGAGAGTATTGTCCCTAAGGATTTGTAAGAATAGTAAGATTTTGAAATTATTAATTAAAAGATTTAAAAAATCTGACGTGAATATTCAAATAATATTTAACAAAAAGGTTCAGAACAGGCGATTAATTTCTAAATAAAAAAAAACTAATTGAATTTTTGTTGCTACAACTTGTTCTAATCAAAATTTATAGTGCTTGAAAAGTCAATTCAAAAAAATTATAAAGAAATTTTTTCAAAGAGAAGTACACCTAAAAACCACTCTCACGCTATGCACACCTAAATCTTTAAGAATTACGAAATTATGATGTAGATGTACCCATAATTCCAAGGACCAACTTACGATTGACAGCCTAGTGGGTACGAATGTCCCCAAAATTTTTTTTGAACTTCCTAAAAACGTCCAAATTTTCAATCAAAAAGAAGAATTTATAATAAATATGAATTTTTCAAACATAAAAACCACAATTTTTGAAGAATTAGTTCAACACTCTTTCACTCAGTTACATTTTGAATAAAAAATGTCTATTTTTAATAAAATAGATCAAATTTCTATCAAACAGATGAATTTCCCACTTAAAATATGAATCCTCAAGAAAAAATATGCCCGCTGCGCAAGTACACTCTCATTGCGCGCGCGGCGCTTCGCGCCAAGTTTAAGCGCGATTAGGTGCGAGGGAACGCTCTCGCCCTTCACGCTCGTTTTCATACGTTTAATGCGTACACTTTAACTAAATTTTTTCAAGTATCGTTAATACTATAAATTAAATCAAAAACTGTGCGCTCGATAACTTGTGTCCAATTGAAAAGCTTCATCAAGATCATTTGTAAACCTTGTTATAATCTACTAAAAACAACACTTTAAAGTTATGGATCTCTTAAAAAACAAAATTGCATATTTTTCAAAATGATTTAACTTTTGAAACTTTTGTCCAACTGAGAAATTTCATGATAATAGTTTCGAAAAAATATATTTTATATCTAGTACAAATTTGGATTGATATCTTAACCTGTTAAGATTTTTTTTCCTTTTTTTGAAAATTTTCAAAATGTTGAAAAGCATATCACTTTTTGATGTTTAATCAAATTTAAACCTGTCATTCAGATAATTTGCAAGTATTTGTGTGGAATACCAGAAAATTTAACAACAACACTTTTAATAAAATTTTGTAATCTTTTAGAAAAATATTTTTTTCTATTTTTCTAAACATTTTCAAAATTTTCAAAAATATATAACTTTTCTAATTTTCATTAAAATTAAAAATTTTATTTGAATAATTTGCAAGTATTCGACCCATCTATATGAAACTTTGACAACATTTTCTATATTTGAAACAATTTTTTTTTTGAAATTTTGAAAATGCTTTAAATTTTTTAGATTTGTTGGAAATATCCGAATAACGAGCTTAACCTTCATGCTGGGAACCTTAAGAAGTTTATTAAAGGCTGACTCGATTGGAAAAATCCTTTAAAAGTAGTGTGGCTACAACATTCAGGTAACCATACAAACATACGCACAGATATACACAAAAAAAGACATACAGACATACAGAAATACAGACATACATGCAGACGCCGATAAAATTGTGTTATTTTCGGATTCTGTGAGTGCCGAAACGTAAAGAACCGTTAAAAACCAGAGATCGAAATTTGGACTATTACATTGTATTCTCATGAATGAGAATGTTAAGAATGATTTCTCGAAAAATTCGTTCTACCAAAATAGTCAAACAAACTTTTTGAATCCTCAAGTCAAGGAAATTTTAGTTTGACTTTTTAACACCAGTATCTAAGTTTTAAACGAAAAGTGAATTTTCTAAGAAATCGTTGAATTTTAAACCTAAAACTTCCATTTTTATCCACGAAAGATGAAATTTTTATTATAATAGATGAATTTTTAAAATAAAAAGGCGAATCATAAAAATATTTGAATTTGCATACAAAAAAGACCTCAGTTGACTTTTTATAACCAAAATATAAACTTTAATCAAAAAGCTCATTTTCTGCCAAAAAGAGTATTCCACAAAATAGATGATTTTCCACTAAAAAAAAAAATCTGCCCGTAAGTATTTACCTCGGTAAATACTTACGCGCTACCCGTTCGGTCTTTCTGCATAGACTTTTTATAACTAAAGGTGAAAGTATCGACAATACTAATTTGGTGATTGTGAATTCTCTTTTGTTAAAGCTCCTTCGGCTTCAACAAACACATTCTCCTCACGTATCTCGTGTTTCGCACACAAGTTTATCCCTGAAATTTTATGTCATTACGATATATGTATATTATTATAATTCGTAACTTGTATTGGTATTAAAACAGACCAAGTTTTATTGTTCCGTTTCAAAAAAATGCGCATTCTTTTAAACAAATTTCATTATTCAATGTTTTATTGCAACTTTGGTTGTTTTTCCATAAACTGAATTTGCTCATTTCCAATGTTTTCCTTATGATTGAAACTATACACAGGCGGTCTGCTGAGCAGCTTTACCGTTTTTTAACTTCTAAATTATGTATGTATTTTTATATATATATATATATATATATATATTCTTTGAAAATGAATTATTATATTTGAGAATATTTGAAATACTGTAAATATGTTGCATGAAAATATCTCCAAATTTAATTTTTGATTTATCAAGACAATTCGAAAAGTTGTTATGATAATCTTCTAGGGCATTATGAAATCAAACTTTTTCATCTCTTGCCATTTTTTCATATCGTCCGTTAAGTGGCTTAAAAGGTTCATTTTTGTGTGTTTTTCGGACTGTTCTAAATGCTGTAACTCTAATATATTTTAATTTTATGAAAATAGTAATTAGATAAATTGATCGACTTTTTAAATACTATAAACAACCGTACAGAGAATTCTTGAATTTTGAAAAAAAGGTTTCAAAAATTTTCAAAAGGCGCTCACTTTTTGCATTTTCATCCAAAATGGCTGACTAAAGTCTCAAAATGTGGACATTTGAAAAACATTTTGGTCCGATTTTTAATTAAAAAAAAAATTAAAGTTCATTAAATTCTGAAGAGCTTGACGCTCTGAACTATTGTCTCTTCCACTTGTTTATTAATAATTTTTGCACTCAAAGTATGGAAAAACTGAAATTTTTTACATGAAAATTTTTTACGCTTTAATAACTGACTAGGTGAACTTTATACTGTCTTAAATGAATGTTTAGGGACTCATAAAATACAAATAATTTGCTCATTAGTCCATTTATTTGTCATAAACAAATTTTATGACAAATTAGCAAATAGTCTTATTATCGGTAAAAAAAATTTTCTGTTTACTAAGAGTGCTTCATATTAATGTAGGAATAATATATAATTACAAGAATATATTTAAAACTTTATAATAACCATTGCTATAAACAATTCTTATGGCAAAATATTAAAATTTCAGATTTTTTTCAAATTATAATTTCCTTCAATCGACAAAACGACTTCAGGTATATCTTAAAATAATAAATATTTAATAATATTTGATAAAATATAACAATTTAAATTTTTATAAACAATTTCAAAAGTTTGGCCCTTTCGCATAGAAATTTTTTTGTTTTTCCACTGGAAATGTTTCAAGTTATTGGATGAATGACTGTTTAATGACCACTGTGGGCCGGGTTGTCAAATTTTACACATATCGAATACCTTCTCTGACGAGAATGTAAAAAAAACCATAATTAAAAATTTGTTTGCTCTACCTTCAGTGAAAAAATTATCTATTTATTTTGGCTTAGCTTGTGTCGTGTGAGGAAAAATTTAATTTTTGTATTTTCAATGTTATTTTATAAATAAACAAAAACGACGTGTCCTATAAAAAAGTGATTAATAACAAATTTGTAACTTGTTGGGAATTTCAGCAAGATTCATAATAAGTTAATGAATTTAATTATTTCTTAAAACAAATTTGATGAAGAAATACATTAATCAGGCAGTTTTTCTATAAAAAAATTCGTTTTTTTCTATGTGAGCAGTTTTAATTAGGATGTCGAAAAAAATAAAATTTCCATCAACAGATGTTCGAATAATGCATTTGTTCATTAAATTTATTTAAAAATATATAAAGATGATGAACCAATTATGAATTTCGCTGAAGTCATCATGAACTTCACAATTAAAAAGACTGAAATAAAAAAAAACGAATTTGTCCGTCCACAGATACCCGAATAATGAATTTGTTTATTAAAGTTGTTTTTAAAAATAATAAAATTTGTCAGCTCATCATGAACGTTGCCGAATTTATTTTGAAGACCCCAATAACAAGTCTGATATCGAAACAAAAAAGAATTTTTCTGTCGATAGATGCCCCAATAATGCATTTGTTTATTAAATTTGTTTGAAAAATTATAAGATTAAACAACAAATCATGAGTTTTGCTAAAATTATCATAAATTTCCAAATTGAAAAAATAGACCTAAAAAAAGCGAATATTTCTGTAGAAAAATGCCTGATTACTGCATTTGTACATTAAATTTTGTTTATTGTCTAATAATTAAAAAACTTCAACTAATGATATTTTATGCAACTTAAGCGATTTCAACCACTTTCCTGTTATTGACGAACACCGGGAATGTCATATAGAAAAAGGTCATTTTTTCGTCATATTTGTTTATTTATAAAAAAATTTTAAACCTAATTAAAAAATCAGGCTGGACAACTCTGTTGAAAATCTTATTAGTCTTTTTTCCCATTTTCTTTTGTCGAAATCGGTAAAGATTTGTGGGATGTACGTTATTCTGAACGAGTAATTTTTCTTCCCAATGTGCGGCACTCTTTTAGGTACGAAACCAAAAACTCTTTATTTAAAATTTTGTTTTCAATAATATTGTAGGGCACTGAAAAAGAAACATTTCTCTTTTCTTGATTTTTTTTCTATATCGTGTGTTATTTGGCTTAAAATGTTGATTTTCGTGTTTTTTGAAATTTTGTAAATGCTATAACTCTGGTAAATTTTGGTTTTATAAAAAAATTCATTAGGATAAATTGTTTGTATGATTGAATACTATGAACATCCGTACATACAATTTTAAAATTTTGAAAAAAGTTATCTCAAAAATTTTCAAAATACGCTCACTTTTTGAATTTTTGTCCGATATGGCTGGCTAACGAACTTGACCTTTATTTAAAGACACTAAAAGAGTGAACAAAGACCAATGCAATCTGTCAAATCTTTCGAAAGTTATCGTGCTAACAATCTAAAAATCTACAGACTCGGTTATTTAGCAAGCTCAAAACTTACAAGATATCTTCATTATCAAAGTACAAGTTGAAAAAAACATCGACCAAAAATGTAAAGGTGGGTTTGCTGATAACTCTATTGAAATCAAAAAGAAAAAAATTGTATCTCAATTAAGCCAGAAGTTATACAGATATAAAGAAAAAAATTCGAGTTTTTTGAAAAACAAACCACAACATTTAAATTCGCATAACACTTAACAAAATTTTTGTTTGCAAATCGAAATAAATACGAGGGGCTGGTTACTAAGATTTCAGGTGACTCCAGAACTGACGAAAAACCTATTCAGTAGGAATCTCTAAATTCTATTGCGTTGTTCCTTGGTTAGTCCCACTTATTCTCAGTAGGTCTCAGTGCGCCACGAAAAGCTTCGCTCCAGCCGACCGGTTCGGCGAAATTCCCGTCGGAAAGATTCGTAACTATTTCGGGATCACTCGGGAGATCTGTTTCAAGTATCGCGTGATTAACTTTTCACGGGAGTCTCGTAATAAGTCACAAGAAATTTGGATTTAGTCCGAGGGACGTCTCTACGAAATCTTTATTATTTCGGCGGCAGTCATTGTTAGCCTGACTTCCTGATTTCTGAGTAACCAGCCCCTCGAATAAATATGTGTTGCCTAATTTCTTCTGAAGAATAACATATTTAGTCCTCGAGAGATTCTGCCATTTAAAGTGTAGGACCAGGGCTGATTTAAAATGGATTCGGTAATTGTGAAAATAAATTTTTGTTACACATGTTCGCACACACATGGGGCTTTAGCGAAAAATTTTCGAGCATATGATCGCATAAATATCATTTTCGACCTAACTAATCTTTACAACTTATTGAAAATTTCAAACGTATGTATATCCGTAAATATTATTGTTTGTAACATATGTTGAGGAAAATTATAGTTCAGACTTAAATAATTTAAAAAAATCTTACGTACGTATCATAAATTGAAACTTTTACAAAAATAGTTCAAGAAATTTTACACACAACCTTTACGTGTACCGAGAAACTGAATTTCTTACTACAACTTGGAAGGCGCTTTTGAGCAAAAAGGATATGAAAGGCGCATGGACTATGTTGTGGGATAACAGTCTTCAACGTACGACCGAAGTTATTGGTACTGCGGTTTTAAAAAAGAGGAGAACCCGTCAGGGGCGAACAACATCGTTTTTTCGTGGGTCTTCATCCCGAGCTGGCCCAAAGAGTGAATGAACAACATCTTACTGATCCATTAAGATCTATTCAGCCACGCCAATTTATTACTGAGATCGAAATAAGTAACATCGAAAAACACTTGCGAAAACAACTAGTGACACCTGTGGCGCATCCTGAAGTTGCGATGGAAAAGGAGTTTCATATACCCCAGACGCGAGACTTAATGGACGGGCAATGAGGACAGACTGCAATTGACGGTGTGCTTCACGGATACCATACTAGAGTGCGCCAATCAAGAACCAGCCATGAGAAAAGATCTGCTGAAATTTAGGGTCAACAAGGATCTTCTTCAATTAGCTGGCGGCTTGAACACTGAGATATTGCCTCGGTTCTTGCAGCAAAATATAATCTTGTTGCAGCTGCAGACTTTTGCAGGTTGCACTGTGGCCGCGTGTGTCAGGAAGTTTAGCATACAACTCAGAGGTCACGCTACTAACAACTATGCCACAAGAAAGATGTCAGGCCCTCCATGGAAGTTTTAACTTCAAGGCGAGAATCAGTTAAATAAGAGCATAATTTGGACAGGTGTACCAATTTCGAAAGGGCGATCGGTCTCAGAGACTGACCCGCCATGTGCAAGAGATCCTTCGCCTACAAAACATCAATTCAAGAACATATACGCAGTGATTGACTATTTTAAACACAGACTTATAATCCTGTCAGCCTTACCTTCGAAGATTTAAGAGAGCAGTTGTGAGAAGGAATGAAAATAAGACATTTATGGCAGACGAAATACGGTTCTAAGTCAGACTTTTAGATGGCAAAAACCAAACTCAAAATTATTGTGAACAACCTAGAGTCAAAAAATGGCCAGATATTGGTCATGCATCTAGAGTACACATAAGTCAAGTCACCTAAACGCGACGCGCGTGGCTCTGTCTGGAAAAAGACAGAATAGCACGGTTGCCTGATATGAATAATATATCCATCTCAGCATCCGACGTAACTCGTATTCCCAACAGGGTCAAGAACTGGAAAGCGCCGAGTGTTGAAAGGGTGCACAGCTTCTGGTATGAATACATAAAAGTTTTGCACCCTGCTCTTTTTGGGGCCCTTCAGACAATCTTGCAGAACCCAGATCGATAGTTCTCTATTTTGATATAGAGATTAGCTTATATGATACGCAACAAAGTAGAAGCTGATAGTCCTAGTCATTACCAACCAATAACCTGCCTCTTGATCTTCCAGAATTGTCTCACGGCTACAATTTGTGACTTCGTCTATAAATATTTTGAGAAAAAAATCCTCTTTGAAGAAAAAAAAGTTTGCTGTCGAGGCTCCTTCGCTGCTTTGTATAGAAACGCTCCTTTGCCCACTTCTTCGTGATCCCTGACCATTTTAAGAAGAGGGTCTCTTCCATTTGCAACTCTGTGTGCTGTACCCAGAATAATCCTGTTCTGTAGACATTCAAGACTCAATATTCCGCGACCCCCTTGACGGCGTGAGATGTACAGTCGCGGAACGGAAGACTTAAGATGCATGCTTTTGTTTATGTGCATAACCTTTCTTGTCCCGATATCAATGGATCTGAGCTCGTTCTTCGTCCATGGAACTACTCCAAATTAATAGAGTAGTACCGGGACGGCAAGCATGTTCGTTGCAGAAACTTTGTTATTCGCCGACAGTTCGGAAGACCAAATCTGTCGGATGAGACGTTTGTATCTGCTTCGGAGAGTATCCTTTATAGATGTCACATCCTAAATGCGGCTCTGTCGCACGCCCAGGTATGTATAAGTCTTTCCAGCGCAAAGGTGTCGTATGGCGCTTCTATCAACGAGCTTAGGATCTTGAGGGATCTTATTAAGTTTTCCTCGCTCCAAATAAACCTTGGCGCATTTCTCTTACCTAAATTCCATTCCAATTTCCATCGTATATCGTTCGACAATCCCCAGAGCTAGATGCAGTTGCTCTCTGTTTTTAGCATAGATCTCAAGATCCTCCATGTAAAATACATGAGTGGCCTTGTACTTTCGATCTGCAGGTTTGCCACACAACTACCCGTTGAAAAAGCGAAGTGCTAGAGATAGTGACATCAATCTCTCTATGCACCCAACTATTTGCGGATGAACCTTTAAGATTTCCAAAAGACAGATGATAAGTCTATGGAAGGTCGAATCGAAAGCTTTCCAAAAATGAATCCAGGCCATCGATAGGTCACGCTGGTAGAATGCTGCACCTTTGCAGACACATCTATCGATGAGCAGGTTCTCCTGACATCCGGCTACGCCTTTCTTTGAGCCTCGTTGTTCATACATTTCTTGCCACACAGGTTCATTTGCTCGAACAATCCTATTATTTAGGATAGCTGTGAATATCTTATAAAGTGCGTTCAGACAAGTTATTGGCCTGTAATTCTTCGGGTCAGCTAAGTTTCCTATTTTCGGCAGGAGTATTGTGCGCGCTTCCAACAACCACTCTGGAATCGGCTCTTCCGACTTCAAATATAAGGTGAAAATACGGGCCAAATGCTGATGGGTTGAAGAAAAATTCTTCCACTAGAAGGTTTTGATACAATCTGGTCCCGGTGCGGAATAGTTCTTCATCCCTCTTAATACTTTTTTCACCTCCTTGGTAGTGATGGGTGGGCATTCTTTATCAGGTGTTATGAGGGCAACACATAACTCCTTAAAGCTATTTATATTTTCTGAGTCTTCGTCCAGTCTATACTGAACTTCATAGACTTCTCTCCAAAATACTTCGACCAGCTTTGACTTGTTAAGTGTGTGATAACGGGTCCGGAGTTCGCGCGCGAACTTTTGAACCTTGTCGGTAAAATTCCTGCCAGATGTGATGTAGTCAATCACACACTGAATGCGGGACGCTACTGTCTTGCCCAGCCTATCTTTATGGCAAGTTGTTGCATTCGTCTTTCGGTCTTATGATCAACCGTTGGTTTTGTTTTACGGTTCGCATCGGCCAAAGCTCTCGCTGCATTATAAACACAAAAATTGATAGTCCAGAGCCGGATTCTCCGGAAAAATTTCCACGAAGCTCGTCATCCATTTCAGCCAGATCTTTAGGCTTGAGAGAAACCTTGGTATTGATATGTCTGCGGGTCGTAAAGCATCGCTTTTCATCTATTGGATGCCCGCCCGTGGTTGGCCTTAGTGTCGCCTCTCTTTCTCTGTTGCCGGTTTGTTCTAGCTGTGGTAGAGTAGGCGTTCCGCTTACATAGCCCCTTTTACGGAGTAGTTCAATATGGTTTCGCAGACGTTGCTGCGAAAAGTGCGATAGCTCGGGGTGTTTCTCTCACTACAGAGCATGCAGCCGTGCCATGTAACCCTGTTCAGGGGCCATACTAGCATCGTAGCACTCTAGCAAGTCGTGATTAAGACGCTCCGTCGACCCAAAGGTTGCGAGATCCCGCCGATCCATCGCATTGAATCCATTTTCATTGGCTCCCCCAGCTCTAGATTGGTCGGCATTGTTGGCCGACCTATTGCCCCGCGCGTTCTGTTGTTTTGAACCGCACTTACTACAACTATGTTTGGTGTTGTCATTGTTATTTCCACGAGAAGCTAGAGAGAGGGGTTCGTCCATCCTTGTAGAGCTCCACATGCAAGGATAAGGCTGCGTACTCTGAGAGGTCGCCCGGTATCCCAGAGTCACCGTTCTAGACACCTCACCCAGGTGCCATTCAGGTTTCGGCACGGTTTTCACACCTACGTTTGGGGGTTAATTCCTTCGGGACCACCACTGGATAATTGTCCGCGACTGCCTATTTATTTTTGTAACCATATTTAGCAGAAATTCTTGGTACAAGGACCCTCTATCCGCAACCCGAGGACGCGTTCGGTGGCTTTGTCATAGGCCCTTCGGTTTGATTCTAGAGGAATCAAAATCGAA
>NC_046663.1:40479908-40545493 GCF_010883055.1 Belonocnema kinseyi
GCCAATTAGCACAAATGGTAAGTTCCGACAGTGCCTACAAGTGTGCCTACTGGCCGCTAGATGGCAATACCGGTTTCATATGTATACACCTGGTATTTAATTTAAATGGTTTTGGCAGTCTACTTTGGGGTCGCTTAACACGAATCCATTCGCAGAATTGAGCTAGCACATCAGGATTTGCAGCAAAATTTAAAAAATGGATAAAAACCTGGATGTTCTGCATAAATGTCGACCCTAAACCTGCAAACCCCAAATTAACAAGCCTCAAACCTACAAAATCCTAACCAACAATCTCCAAACCCACAAGCTCCAAACTCACAAACTCTATATACACAAGCTCTATATCCACAAATCTACAAACCCTAAACTCACCAACTCCATGTCCACAAACCTACAAAGCCCTAATCCCAAATTACAAACCCCATATCCACAAACCCCAAACGCACAAACCCCAAATCCGCAAAGCTCCAACTCACTAACTACAATTCCACAAACTAATTATAATACCAATTATTATTATAATATTATAATATCAATTGAGAAATTGATATAATTTGGGGTTTGTTAGTTTGGGGTATGTAGGGTTAGGGTTCGTGAGTTTAGGATTGTTGATTTGGGGTTTGTACGTTTGTGGATATAGAAGTTGTGGGGTTTAGGTTTATGGGTTTGGGGTTTGTGGATTTGGGGTTTCTGGTTATGGGGTTTGTAGGTTTGTGGATATCGAGCTTGTGTATTTGAAGTTTGTGGGTTTAAAGCTTATGGATTTGGGGTTTGTGGGTTTGTTGAAATTAAGTTTGTGGTTTTGGGGCTTGTTAATTTGGGGTTTCTAGATTTGGAGACGAAATTTGTGAGGAAATTCCAGGTTTTTTACCATTTTTTGAATTTTACTGCAAATCCTGACGTACTAACTCAATGCTGTGAATGGATTCGCGTTCAGCGACCCCAACAACATAAAGTATACCTATTAGAATCGTAGTAAACTTCCAAGAACATTTTGTAGTCCTGTGTTATTTATCTGTGCATTTGGCTAATATTAACAATTTAAAAATTGAACTATTTAGGAAAAAACTCTCACTGTTTGTTTAAGATTCGTTAGATCCTTGTTTACAAAAGTATTTGTTTAACAAAATTTAACTATTGCATTCATATTCAATGATTTATGCTTAAACAAAAAAATTTAATTAAACTCTGCTGAAGGCTTGTAACGTTCTCAGCATGAAATGCGAATTATGAATCTCTTGGTTTTAGTTCTAACCCCCTCCCCGCCTCATTAACCGAAGTTTGGGAGACTGAAGTTTGAGCTAGATTCTCCACCATATTATGAATCACTACTCAACTTGGATATGATTTCAAGTCGCAAATTAAACTTCTCGCATAAAGGTGGCAGTTGGTATACAATTTAAACAATAAATAATACAAACAATAAAGTACCCTCAAAATGAACTAAAACTTTAATTAATAATAAACGCATGCACACGATAAAAGTAAAGGTCAAGTTTCGGCGATGAATGGAGACTGGGTGTTTCGAATGCTAGAGGGGTGAATGATCCTAATGTAAGAGAATTACGAGAAATGATGCATGTAAGGAAACCAGACATTTTATGTGTTACCGAAACAAAGAATAAGAGATGCGACAGTATGGCCCTAGAAAATGGGGTGCTGAATGGCTGAGCAGCATCTCGGAGATCATGATTTTGTATCTCCCAGACTGCTGTGGGCTAGAATGAAAGTAGGAATCAGAAGATTATTTATCATAGCATGCTACGGCTTATGCTTAGAAAAGGGCTTGTTGATTGCATATACTTAGTTTAAGCATAAAATGATACACATATACACCTGATGTGAAGGAATTAGCAACAGAAAAGTTGATTTTGCTGTTGCGGATGAAAGACTAAGAGAGTTAGTCAAAGATACAAGGGTCATGAGGGGTTCTGAATGCAAATCGGATCATTACCTTCTAGTCTCTATCATAAAATAAGGTCAGGGATGAAGAAGAAAGAGGACAAAAAAAAAGAAAGAAACGCGAATTAAAATTGAAAAGTTACGGAAACCAGGAGTGCGAATAGACTTTCTGAATAAGATAAACGAAATAATAGAAGAGAAACTTTGGAAAGGCATCTAAAGACAATAAAATATAGAGAGCGCAAGGGCAATGCTCGAGGATTACTTCGTCAGGAGTGCGACTAAAGTGTGTGGTACTGCTGTTGTAGGAAGAAAGTATGGTGATGCAAATAATTTCGGGATGTAAAATTTCTTAATTTAACGTTTCGGAAACAACTAATTAGTATTGGTAAGGAAAAACCTTATTTTATCGACTTCTTCCAGACCATTTATTCGGTAATTTTATACATGACGTTTCGTAATCAGACCGATTCCCTCATCAGATATCTTAAGTCATTATGTAGAAGTTTATATATCAAAATCAAAAATTTTTGAGTCGTTAAATAATAAAATTGAAAGGATGACAAGGTGTGTACCCTCCGTCTTCATCTTACTAAAAAAAAAATAATTGGTAACTTGTGTTTATTTTTTTTTAATTAAATTTTTTATTTCGAATCATAGTCTTTATGATTGAACTAAAAAATACTTGTCCTATAAAAAAATACCAATGACAAGTTTGGTTGTTTTTTCACTCTCTTTTGAATGACCAACTTTTGTCTATTTATTTTTTCATAGTTTTTCATAGCACATTATTTTTCTAGCGCATTAAAAATTTGAATTTTCGAGAAAATTCCAAAACCTTAAAATTTGGATTTTTTTTAAATATTGTAAATGCTATAACTTTGGTAATTTTTTTATCAAAAAAGGCTTTGGGATAAATTGATCGACTTTCTCAGCACTAAGAACAATCGTTAACGATTTCTAAATGACGAAAAAGTAGTCTCAAAACTTTTGAAAATCTTTTAACTTTTTGAATTTGTATCAGAAATAGCTGGCTAACGTACTTGACTTTTATTTTTTGAAACTAAAAGAGTATACCAAAAGCAAATTTAATAGATTAATTTGAAAAAATGTTGAAAAGTATAGAACAACTCAAGCAACATTTTGATTGAAAGTTAGTTACTTTTAGCTTTGATATTTTTTAAAGTTATTATAATTTATTGAAAGAAAAATATTTCCTTATTTTTCCGGATTTTCAGGAAAAAAATGTCTGTCGCGATATTCAATTTTGACTTCCTCGGAATAGAACCATTTTTTTATCGAACATTTTATATTTTTGTCACCACACCCTTATTTTTGAAGCAAACTTTTTTTGCGGTAATAACTTTTTATCGTCACTGCGAAATAAAAATAAATACCAATAGAATTAAATAATAGATTTTTAAAAATATTTTAATTGGATTTGAGATCCAGAATTTATTTACTTGATATCATTTACAAGTCAATAGATGTTTCGAATCAAGTGACGATTCATAGCTGAGAAAAAAATATTATCTGAAAACATTAAGTTTCGGAAGAAAATTCTTTATCTGATAATTTTTTTAAAGAATAATAGATAATAAAAGACAGAATTTATTAAAAAAAGATGATTTTTGATCAAGCTTTGAAATATATTTTTTATTTATTATCAAATATTAAAAAACATTTTTGTTACTTATGCAGTGTAAATTTTTTTTTTAAATATTAAAAAAAATCCAAGATATCTAGAAGAAGTGAAGAAACTATCCGAAAAAGTCTTCCAGTGAAAAGCGGATGCTTACAAATTTATTTGATATTTTATATAAACAATTAATAGCAAGAAAATATTTTCTTGGGGATTTGCTGCGAGTCGTCACTAGATTCGCACTAAATCTGGACACTTCAAAAACAAAAAGACTTTTTATATTGCATTAATGAATGTTAGTAAACTGTTCAGTATTTCATTAACAAATTTGCTAAAAACTTGCCTAAAGCAAATATTTATGATTAACTAATTTTTAGTTTTAAAAATAAAATGAATTAACAAATGCACTATTGGGCTATTTTCCAAGTTACGAATTTGGTTCTTTTTACATAATTAAATATGAGTAACTAATATACAAACATTTGGGTGCAGTTAAAGAAAAATCACAATTATTATTGTTAATCGCAATTTCGATAACAAATATTTATCATCTTATGCATTCATAAACAAAAAACGTGGTAAAGAATTTTTATTCGTAATAACTAACTTCTTGCAGAAAAAACATGGTTTAAACAGTTTAAAAATCAAATTTTGACATTACAATCATCGGAGGAATTTTCGAGAACTTTTAGGCCAATAAAACGCCTTTTAAATAACGTTGGGGAAAGTGTGGTGATACTGGATACCAGTTGACTGGGCAAAAATGCTGTATCTTGGATAATTATTTACCGAAAGAGAGGCGGTGCATTTTTCGGAATTTTCATGAACATCGCCTATTTCGGCGATTTTTATTTCTTCTAATTGTTGATAAAAAATTCCTTCTTGTACAATCTAAATATGTTTTTTCATTTCCTATCCGTTTATGATAAATTTTTTTGAAATGATAAATATTTGACCTATAAACATGATAGTCGAAAACGAATTTGACTTTTTGGAAAATAGGACAATTTTTATTTTTTTTTATCTAGAAAAATGTTTAAACATTTGCTTTTAAGAGTTTTTTGGGTAAGAAGACGCCTGTTTATTGTTTATCAATTAAAAAAAGCGATGAGTGGTTTTTGAGATTATACTATTCAAATTTGCGATTTAAAATTTTTTTAATAGCAATTTAAAAAATATATTCGCCGCCACAATTCCGGTAGGGGGTTTGAAGCCGTCTTCATTAATTATAAATATTTTTTGATAAAATAAATATTTACTTTCAAAAATACAGGTAAAAATAAATTTGACATATTATGGGAAACTTAAAAAAAATGTCTCAGACTTAAAAGAAATAAAAATTTGTTGCTCTATGTGCGCTCGTGCTGTAATGTTTTATTCGTTCATTTTGACCAATACAATATTAAAGTTTTTTTTTAATAGTAAGGTTCTGACAGAAAAAGTCTAAGCCATCTTTCTTGTAAAAAAAAAACAAAAAAAACAGCTTTTACTCCGATCATATGAAACGAGATAAACTTGTGTATTAAATTGTTAATAACAATCAAAATAACAATAATAGATGTTTATTCAAGTGTTTAGGAAAATAAAACAAAATAGTTACTAAGAGTCGATTACGCGTTCAAAGAACAAAGTTAAAATCTTCAGAATAGCCAAATTCTGAATTTGTTAATTAGTTTTGTTTATAAATATTATCACTTGTCTTGGCAAATATGTGAAGCAAATCTAAAGAGGCATAAGAATAAAAAAATGTATTTACAACTTTGTTAATAATAATGGCAATAGTTCAGCGTTTTTCAAGTATCTAAAAGAAGTTTGAAATTTAGTTATACCTTAAAATGATAAAGTTTAAATGTGGGAAAGTAGAACAAAAAAATTTTAATTAATTTTGTTTACACAATCATTAATTATTATTGATTGATAGAAAGTAATCGTTGATAAATAATTATCTAACAAGTCCTAATTAAAAATTAAAAGTTCTTGTTCAGAAATAAAGAAGATAATAAATCTTTATTAAGTACATTCCAAGCAGTGAATTTGTTAAATAAATTTATTTAAGTAAGCCTTTATCTTTCTTAACTGACTTTATATTTAATTTATATTATATATATTTGTGTTACTTAACTTTTTGCCAAAGGAATAACTGACGAAAGAGTATAAGTGAATATTTGCAATTGTCAGTTTTTTATAATTAATTAGGAATACTCCACTAAAATTTGTTCGATCAGCTTGAAAATTGAAATGCTAATAAATAAGTGAAGCAGAAGAAAATGTGTTCCAGTTATATTAAAAAAAAAGCGAATTAATATTGTCAGTGTTAACAATTTTATTCGGCAGATTAGAATCTAGATAAAGTGTATTAATTTTGTTGACCCGTTTTATTTTTAGAATTTACTCTCTGAATCTGCAGGCTACATCTAGTCGTCGCGAAAGTTATTTAGTATAATTATAATGACTTAAAAATTTTTTGGTTTAAAAATGAATTTTAAAACATTCTATGGAAACTGTTTCAGTAAATTCTTCACAAATGAAACCTCTTTCGAATATTATATTATTAATATTATTTTTTCTATTTTGGATGTCAAATAATAAAGAAATGTACTTGAAGTGTTTTTTGAAATTTCCATTAAAAAGCATTATGATCCAAATTTCTCAACTATTTGAGAAATAGTCATATCTTAATTAGATGAAGAATAGAATGATAAGCAATTGAGATTATAATCTTTACTTTTCAAGTCTGGGAACCATATAGTGAAGATTTAAAGAAGGAAGAACCTTGCTAATGAGGTTTTTCCTTATTTGAATTAAGATAAACTTTGCATCAATGTGAGAGGTGACAAATCATATATTCAATAAAAGAATGCGATTGTTTAAAATTCTCGACTCTATACAAACAAAGAAAATACAATATTGTGAAATGTGTACATATGCTACATTAACTTCACTAAAATCATGCATCTACAAGATATATTACTTTCAAATGGAAAAATTAGAATCAGAGTATAATTTAAATATACTTATATAAAAGAATACTTAGATTTAAAATTTTTGTAAATGAGAAAACGTTCGATTTTCTTTGATAGAAAATTAAAAACCGTTGACATATAACAGAAAAAATGGCGAACTTACTATTAAAATATCATTAAATAAAATTATTGAAAAATCAAAATAATTCTTTTAGCTCCTTCTCGTAGAAGGAATTAATTAATAATCTTTACCTTAGTTTCTCTAATATTCTGGAGAAACTATATTTGAGCCATAAAAATCGATTGAGCTTATTTTTGAGAAATTAAAATATTTTTATTTTTTCAAATTTTTTAATACATTATGTAAGTAGTTTTTTATAAGTCAGTGCTTAGGGTTAATTAGTCCAATAATGATTGAAACTTACCCGTAAAATATGAAACAAAAACAAGCAGGGGCAACATACTTATACACAGAAAAAAATTCTACTAAGGTTACAAGATTTTCATTTAAAATAGGGACAGCATAGATTTTTTGTGAAGATTACCGAATTTTCTGCAGAGTTGAAAAACATATTTAAATTGTAAAATCGAATCAAAAAGTCTGTAAATGTCACAGAAAATATTCTTCAATTTATAAAATAACAGAAAATTTGGTAAACTCTACAGAAAATTCGGTAATCATCACAGAAAATCTATGCTGTTTCTATTTTAACTGAATCATAAAATAATTTATATATTATAATAATAAATATTTATTATATGAGATTATTATTCATTGCTTTATTCGTATGCTTAATTTGTAATTCGAGTTGATTTCAAATATATCTGTGGGTTCAAGCTGAGAAAGGAAATATATATTTTTTATATAAAAATATTTGAAATCAACTTGAATTACAAATTAAAATATACTTTTGTGTAATATAATATGATTTTTACATAATTTATTTACAATAATAGTTTATGATTTAATTATATAAAAATAATATTCTATAACCTTAGCAGAATTTTTTTCAACGTGTATGCTTAACCGAGCAATTGTGTATGTATCCAACAGAACTGTTATTAAAAGTTACGAATATAATAAATTTCTATAGAATGATGGGAATTTAATTTAATTGGTGAAAATGCATAAAAATATATTACATTTCTGAAACTACTACTCGTAATACCCAATAGCGTAATATAAAAGAATAATGGTTTTATATGCAAAGAAAGAAGAAAATAAGTTGTAACGATAAAGTTTTGGAACATATGTTAGCAAACACAATTACGTGAATATTATATTTTGTCACGTACTTCAGGAAAAAATTTAGTATAAGTTGTAATAATAAAAAAAATTCTTCATTACACAGTATGAATTGCATTTTTTTCAACAGAGGTTGAAAAATTTCAGGTTCAACCTTTAACTGTACCGATAAACTGAATTTCGGGCTAACATAACATATGTTGCAAAAAATTTGTTTCACACTTATTTACTTCCATCTTTATATCTAATAATGTGTCCTAATTCAGTTTTAAAACTGTACAATTAAAAGTTTTGCCATACGCCTGACCAAAAATTTTCCGCAATTTGTATAATGATAATAACATATTTTTTAACTGTTAGGATACTTGTAGGATACTTGAATTTATGATTAAGTTTATAATATGTTTTACTTACGAACAGAATGAAGAAATATTATTAAAATAAAGATAAGTAGAGCAAAAGTGAAACTTTTCATGTTTCTGGGCACAAAAGCTGATTCATGAAATATATCTTGAACTTCAACTGACAAGATCTTGAATTGGGTGTACTTGTATAAATACTAACCTCGACGTCATATTGACAGATACTGTTACTACATTTAGACAGTGAAATGACGTTTTTTCTGTATAAAATGAAATCTGTTTACTGTCCTTGCAAATATTAGGCATTCGAGAAGTAGATTCGATTTGAATGTGTCAACATAAAACAAGCGACACCTTGCCAACGAATTTATACAGATGCAAAAACTATTGTCAATATTTTCAAAAATTTGTACCTCGGAGTTGTTGTGGACATATATTGTTTATTCCAAATTCAGTGTGAAATTACAGAATTCAAAATGATAGATGCAGAAAATTAAATCACAGTTTTTAATGTCAACATATTTTTTTAATTAGTTCTAAAGGGTAGAAATCTGGGTTAATTTTAAAAATCTTTTGAAAGTTGTAATATCTTTAGAAATGTTCAAAATCTTTGGAGTTTTTTAAGTGAAAACTTTGAAATCCTTGTCCAATCTTTCATTGTCTTTATTACCTTTTATCTTTTTATATAAAATCTTTTTACATTTTCTAAAAAGTATTGGAAGCTTTTGAAATCGTTTCAAATCTTTATAGTGCTTTCCAATATTTTGAATCATTGGAATTCTTGTATTATTTTATAATCCTTATGAAATCTTCGAAATCCTTGTGAAATCTTCTGTATTCTTTTGAAGTCATTAAAAAAATGTCTAACCTAAGTAAAATTTTTTTAATCTTAAAAACCTGGTTCATTTGTTAAATCATTTAACAGTTTTAAGATCTTAGGAAATATTTGAATACATTGTGAAATCTCTGAAATCTATGAAATCCTTGCAATTTTTATGAAATGTTCGAAATCATTTAGAATTTTTTTTAATTCTTAAAATCTTTTGAAATGTTTGATAATAAAAAAGTTTAATTCAACTAAAAACAAGGAATGGTCAAACAAAATGCTTGAATTAACATTTATTTAAAATTTTTGTTTGTTAAATCTTGTTATGTAATTAATTTTAATCTGGGTAAAATGTTTTGAAATCTCAGAAATCTGGTTTACTTTTTAAAATCTGTCGAAAATAAATCTTTGGAAATGTTTGAATTCATTTTGAAATCAATGAAATGCTTGCAATCTTCAATAAATGTTGAAAATATTTGGAAAAATTTTGTTAGGTCTGAAATCTCTTTGAAATCTTTTTAAATTTTCTAAAAAGTTTTGAAAGCTTTTAAAATCGTTTGAAACCTTTAAAATGTTTTAAAATCTTTGAAATATGGATTACTATACCCTTTTTTAAATATTTGGCAAGCTTGTATTCGTTTTAAAATTTTTCTGAAATCTTTGAAATCTTTGAAATTTCTCTTGAAATATTTGAAATTATTGTGAAATCTTTGAAATCTTTGCAATCATTATGAAATGTTGGAAATCTTTGGAAATTGTTTGTCAAATCTTTTAAAATATTTGTTAACTTTTTCTTTATGCTTTGTGAAATCTTAATAATTCGTTATAATTATTGAATTATTTAAAATCTTAGTCAAATCTTTTCGAGACTTCTAAAAAAATTTGAAAGCTTTTGAAATTGTTTCAAATTTTCGAAATGTTTTAAAATCTTTTAAATCTGTTGTACTGTATCCTTTCTGAAATCTTTGGAATTCTTAAATTTTTTTAAAAGCTTTAAGATATTTGCAAAATGTTTATGAAATCTTTTGTATTTATTTGAAATCATTGAAATACTTTTAATCTGTGTAAAATCTTTTCAATTCCTGTTAATCTGAGTTACTCTATAAAATCTTTGGAAATATTTGAAATTACTGTAAAATCTTTGAAATATTTTTCAAATCTTTAGAAATATTTGTAAAAATGTTCTCAAATCTCTGTTTGTGAAATCGCATTTGTTCGTTGAAATAATTGAATTATTTGAAATCTTAGTAAATTCTTGTCTAATTTTCGAAAAAATTTTGATAGCTTTAGAAATCGTTTCAAAACTTCGAAATGTTTTGAAATTTTTTAAATCTTAAGAATTTTTTAAAACTCTTCATGAAATCTTTGAAATCTTCGTGAAGTCTTTTGCATTTATTTGAAATCCTCAAAATATTTTTAAACTCAGTAAAAGCTTGTAAAATGTTAGAAATCTGGCTTACTTTTAAAATTCTTTTGAAAGTTATAAAATCTTTAGAAATGTTTGAAATCTTTGGAATTTTTTAGTGAAAACTTTGAAATCTTTGTCTAATCTTTCATTATCTTTATTACCTTTTATCTTTATATATCAAATCTTTTCAAATTTTCTAAAAAGTATTGGAAGCTTTTGAAATCGTTTCAAATCTTTGTAGTGCTTTCCAATATTTGGAATCATTGGAATTCTTGTATTCTTTTATAATCCTTATGAAATCTTCGAAATCCTTGTGAAATCTTTTGTATTCATTTAAAGTCATTAAAAAAAAGTCTAACCTAAGTAAAAAATTTTAAATCTTAGAATCCTGGTTCATTTTTTAAAATCTTTCAATAATTTTGAGATCTTGGAAAATATTTGAATTTATTGTGAAATCTCTGAAATCTGTGAAATCCTTGCAATTCTTATGAAATGTTCGAAATCATTTAGAATTTTCTTTTAATTCTTGAAATCTTTTGAAATCTTTTATAATAAAAAAGTTTAATTCAACTAAAAACAACGAATGTTCAAACAAAATGCTCAAATTAACATTTATTTTAAATGTTTGTCAAATATTATTGTGTAATTAATTTTAATCTGCGTAAAATCTTTTGAAATCTTAGAAATCTGGTTTACTTTTTAAAATCTGTCGAAAGTTTTTTAATCTTTGCAAATGTTTGAATTTACTGTGAAATTATTAAAATCCTTGCAATCCTCAATTAATGTTGAAAATCTTTGGAAAAATGTTGTGAAATATGAAATCTCTTTGAAATCTTTTTAAATTTTCTAAAAAGTTTTGAAAGCTTTTAAAATCGTTTAAAATGTTTTAAATGTTTCAAAATATTTGAAATATGATTTATTGTACCCTTTTTTAAATCTTTGACAGGCTTGTATTATTTTTAAATCTTTCTGAAATCTTTGAAATCTTTGAAATTTCTCTGCAAATGTTTGAAATCATTGTAAAATCTTTGAAATCCTTGCAATCATTATGAAATGTTGGAAATCTTAAGAAATTGTTTGTCAAATATTTTAAAATATTTGTTAAAATTTTCTTTAATCTTTGTGAAATCTTAATTATTCGTTAAAATTATTGAATTATTTAAAATCTTAGTAAAATCTTTTCGAGCCTTCTAAAAAAATTCGAAAGCTTTTAACATTGTTTCGAATCTTCGAACTGTTTTAAAATATTTTAAATCTGTTGTACTGTATCCTTTCTGAAATCTTTGGAATTCTTGAATTCTTGAATTCTTTTAATGGATTTAAGATATTTGCAAAATGTTTATGAAATCTTTTGTCTTTATTTGAAATCATTGAAATACTTTTAATCTGTGTAAAATCTTTTGAATTCCTGTTGATCTGATTTACTCTATAAAATCTTTGCAAATATTTGAAATCACTGTAAAATCTTTGAAATATTCTTCAAATCTTTAGAAATATTTGTAAAAATGTTCTTAAATCTCTGTTTGTGAAATCGCATTTGTTCGTTGAAATCATTGAATTATTTGAAATCTAAGTAAAATTTTTTCTAAGTTTCTGAAAAAGTTTCTGAAAAAAAATCTTTTGTATTTATTTTAAATCATTTAAATATTTCTACTCTATGTAAAATCTGTAGAAAAATCTTCGAGAACTAGTTTATTATTTTTAATCTTTGTAAAGCTTTAAAAGCTTTAGAAAGGTTCGAAATCATTGTCAAATCTTTAAAATCTTGTGAAATATTTATAACATTCATTAAAAATTTTTCTTTGTCAAATCTTATATATTTATTGAAATCATTGGATTACTTGAAATCTCTGTAGAAGAATTTCAAATTTCACGTTGTGAAAATTAAAAAGATTTCTAATCTTTTGAAATCTTAGAAACCTGGTTTCTTTTTTAAATCTGTTGAAAGTTTTAAGATCTTGAGAAGTGTTCGAAATCCTTGTGAAATCTTGGAAACCATTTAAAAATTTTTGTGAGATTTTTTAAAATCTTTTGAAATATTGGATAATAAAAAAAGAAAATTAATTTTTAACTATGAATGTAATAGTTAATATTTTAATTAAGAATAATTTGAACTTAAATAGATAAAACAGTTAAATTCAACCAAAAACAATCAAATTTCAAACATAATACATAAATTTTTCCCTAAAAATTGTGCCATCAATTTTTCAGCCTCCAAAATTAATTTCGAAGGTAAAGAAACGATTTTTTAACCAAATAAATCCAGTTTCAAGAACGAGACGAATGCCGTAACAAAAGTATTACATTACAATTTTCAATTTAAAAAAATGAACTTCTAACCAAAAATATTTAAACTTTTATATTGGGTTCTATCAATTTAGTTTACATGCAAAAAAAAAAAACGAAAAAAAACTGCCATTTTTTAAAAGAAAATATTCTTATTTGTTCCACTTATTAATTCTATTAAATATTATTATTTAGTAATTGCCTATTTATTGAATAATAATTTAGTGAAAATATATGAATTCATTTAAGGCTGTAAGTATTATTTTAAAAAAATTGTATAGAAGTAAAAAAATGAGAAGTCAGTAAGCTGATTAGAAGAACCAGAAAGCTCAACAGATTTAACTTTACTCAAAACGATGAGGTTTCAATTTCATGAAACTTGAAAATAGGCTAAATTCACTAATTGAGTATATGATAATTTCAAAACGAAATGAAACAAATGAAGATGATGATTTTCTATTTTTCAAATAAAATTATTTAGAGCAACGACAAATGTTAAATATTAACAATATTTTTTAGTAGAATAAGTTCTAAGATACATATGAGATGAGAAACAAATTTTTTCTAGAGTAAAATATGAGATCTTTCTATTGGTTAAATTAAGTTATTCATAACAAGGCTAAGTATTATGATTTATTCATAACAATGATGAATATAACTTGTCAACAATTTTTTTTATTTTAATGAATTCGTTAATATACTATGATACAAATCAGACACAAAACAATTTTTTTTCGCAAACAAATGTAATTTTTTTTACTTTTGGTATCTTTTTATAACCAGTTTTTAATTACAATTTTTAAGATAAAAAAACTGCAAGTGTTAAAAAAATCATTCATGACAAATTTGGATGAGTTTTTACTTTTTTGGGGGGTAAACTAAAATTCTATTCATTTCTTTCATAGCTTGTGTCGTTTGTCCAAAATTTCGATTTTTAATTTTAATTCTGCAGAATTAAAATCAAAACTAGGTATTCCATCGAAAATTAATAATAATATATAATAATAATAATAATAATAATAATAATAATAGTTTGTTGTTTAGAATTAATTATTCAACTAAAAATTCAACTAAATTTGTGGTGTTTCTCTATTGTAGACATTTAATATCTTTGGTCAAAAATTCATTTGTTTTATTTGAAAATTTAACCATTTCGCTGAGAATTTATTTTGTTTGCTTAAAAACGTATCTCTTTAACTGAAAGTTAAGGTATTCTATCTTTGCTGCAAATTTGTCTTTTTTTGGTAAAAACATCATTCTTTATTGTTAAAAATTCATTTACTGTTTAAAAATTCATTTTTTTGAAGCGAAACTTAATTTTTTTGACTCAAAGTTTCACTAAATTGTTTAACGAATTTGTCTTATAGCCATTTAATCTGGTTGGTGTAAAATCCATGTGATTGGTTGCAAATATTACTATCTCATTAAAAATTTGTCCTTTTGGGTAAGAATTTAGCGATTATTGTTAAAAATTCCACTACTATATTGAAAATTCCATTAAAAATGAAAAATATTTGGTTGAAAATGCATGCATTTTGTTATAAATAATTCTATTTTGTTAGACTAATAATGTTTTCGGTTAAAATTTTATTTCTTTGGTTGAAAAGTAGATTTTCTTAGTGAAAGCGTATTTTCTAACTCAAAATGAAACTTAATTCTATTGATTGTTAAAAATTTACCCTGTTTATTTAAAAATAATCCATTTTGTTAAAAATTTGGATTTTCTGGTAGAAAATTCATTTTTGGCTTTGAAAATTCAACAGTTTGTTTCCAATTTTTTTATTAAAAAAGAATTATTTTAATTAAACTTAAATTATTTGGTTGAAATTTTAACTAATTTTATTGAAAATTTGATATTTTTGGTTGAAAATAAATTTTTCAAACTTAAAATGTAGCTACTCTATTTTTTAGAGGGAATTGTAGAAAATCTTGCAGAAATTGTAGAAAAGTCATGCTGGAGATTTTTTGGATGAAAATGCGATATGTCTGTTTAAATTTCGTCTTTTGATTGGAAAATTTATCTGTTTTAGTAGGAATTTTTAATTTCTGGATAAGAATGCAACTGCTTGATTAAAAATGAGTCTCCTTTGCTTGGTGAATCAACAACTTTATTTTCATAGTGGAGTGGATCGACGAGAATGAATTATAAGTTTTAATTATATATATATATATATATATTATTTACATTATTATTATTTTAAGTCAAATGTTTTATAGGCTAAGTTCTATTTCATCATATTAAAATCACAAAATCATCACATTTAATCTTTAATAAAAATGTGCAATATTTTTTGGAAAATAGAACTTAATGAAAAATATATTGTTTATAAGGCTGTGAATGAGTAATGCCTTACCGTGTAAGAAAATGTTCGAGAGGAAAAAGTTACAAAAATTAGTAAAAAATTACTAATGCTAATAGTCGAGATATTTCCTAATTCAATAAGAGAAAACTAATTGCCTGGTAAAAAAATTATTTATGACTATATCGTATTTTTAAAAAATTATAAAAATAAAATATGTGAAAAATATAAAAGTATAAGAAAATATCGCGATGGTGTAACATTTTTAACTCTGTGGAAGCAATCAGAAGGCAATATTGTGAAATTCTAAATACGATGTAGCCTAGCTATATTTTTTAAACATTGTCTTCTGTTTGTTTGAACAAAGTGAAGAACTTTTTCAAATCATAAAATTATAATAGATCAATAAAAGTTATAATTTAATATTATGCACATGTAGGGTCCTCATGAGCTATGTTTCAAAAAAGTTAGGTTTTACATTTAAAACATTTTTGTTGGTTGTACATTTTTCTTATGTGCCATTGTACATTACAATTATTTATCAAATTTTGTAAAAATTATTTCACTTAAATAAATATGAACTTGAGTGCCTTAAGATGGTTATTTTAATTGTTTATCTTTTTTCTTTATGCAAAGCCAATAAAGATTAGTAAAAAATTGCTAATTCGATTAGTCAAGATAATTACTAATTCCACAGAGAAAAACAACTAATTGATAAGAGAAAGTATAGAAACTTATTTAAGACTATGCATTTAATATTTTTTAAAGTTATAAGTGTGGAAAACGTGAAAAATAGATAATAAAAAAAAAAGACGCAACTGTGTAGAATTTGTAATTCTATTGAAACAATAAGAAAACCATATTGAGAAATGGTTAACGTGACCTAGTCGGTTTCTTTTAACAAATTATCGCCTGCTGATTGCACATATTTAAGAAAAATGAGATTTTTTAAAAATTATAGTGACTCAATGGTGTACTCATTTATTAAACATATTCAGGGTCCTGGTGCGCTACATTTCAACAGAATACTTTTTTCGATTTTCAATTTGTATACTGCTGTACATTTTTATAGTTTATCATATTAAATTAAAAAAATTTAAGAAGGCTGGATTTATGAAACGTATTTTACCTGAAAGGCTCTGAATAAATAATGGATCGTTATACGAGAAAATGTAAAGAAAGATATAAAAGAAAGCTATTTATATTGGGGGCTTTTATTTATAACGATTTTCATAAAAGTTTAGCAAGCGAGTTAATGAATATCACACAATGTTATTAATGGTACTTCTAGGTTTTGCAAATATTTTGCAACCCGCCTAAGATTAGAAATCTTGCAAGACAAATGTACGAAGAGAAGTTTGAATTCGATCGGAAGATTTCTTTTTGCTTTTAAGAGACCTAACATCTACATAGACAATGTAGAAGTTTCAAGTTTGTCTAAGATATGTATTCTGACTTACAAGAGAGCAAATATGTTATCTTTGGTTGAAAACATTTATTTGTTGAGCTGTTAATTGCAAAAAATTTATCAGACGAAAAAAGAGCAAAAAGCAAAAGACTTATTTTTTCTTAGAGGTGCTAAATATGGGTTTATAAATTTCGTTTCTTAATTTATAATAAAAATATTAAAGAATTGTTTAAACGAATGCTAACTAGGATTTCTAAAAAATAACTGTAACATTTGCAATGATTAAGAGACTTGTTGATCTTATATACAAAGGTCATATGCATACAGAAGTTTTGGATGCAACAGAAAGTTTTGTACTGTAAATTACTAGGTATTTTACATGCCTAGTTTCTAACACGGTTTAAATTACGCGTATATGGGACATTACGTTCTGCGGTTACCGTTTCGCATAGTTCATAGATATAAAAGTAAAAAATAATGACAAATTGAGAAGGTCGTTTCAAGTTAAAATAATTCACCGGCATTTCTAAGAAATATATTAAAATATATGAATTACAAACATTAAAATAAACAAATGTAACAATATTTCAAACTGATATACATACATGTGTCTCAGAAGGCGCTTACAAGCAATATTCTTAAATATTATATAATAAATATTCTTTTTTATAAATATTTTTTTTATAAATATTCTGTAATATTAAATATTATATTGCAAAAAAACATTGTGTTACATCTTGTATGATTTTGATTATTTTTAATTAATTGTATACGTTTGAAATTCATCTTATACCATGGAATTTATCAAAGCCCGAAGTGTTTTTGTGTTTGCTCTGTTCAGAGATCGGCAGTATTTCACAAAAATTTTATTTGAGGTATTTGAAATACAAACTACATTCAGACAAAATACATTTGAAATACCTCACAGGGAAAATACAATTAGCTGATGTAGCTCAAATACAGCAACAAAATTTAAAATACATATGAGTATTTTGAAATATTATTTGAAATACATGTAAGAATTGTATTTTGTAGTTGAGGCATTTTGTATATTTTCTTGAAAATATATTCTAATATCAGCATATAAAAATTATATTAAAAAATTTTAGAGTGTATAATAAGTCTAGGAATTTTATAGTAAAAGAGCGGGAGTGAGAAGAGTCAAAAAGAGAGAAGAGAGTAGGGAGAAAGAGAGAGGAGAGAATGTTGATGGTGATAAGAGGAGGGGCGATAAGTAATGGCTTGGAGAGGGGATTGGGAGAGAAAAGAGAGGTACAGTCATCCAATCTATAGGGCTGCACATTAGATATTCATAATGCGTAGAGATGCGCAGTGAGTTCTAAAGAACGTACGGATGTATGGCAGACACCTGTGATATACAAGTGTGCACAATAAAGGTCTACTATATGTAGAGGTGCGCAGTAGGTATATACTGTACGCCAGGCTGCCCATTGGAGGCTTCCGATGTGTAGAAGTGCGCATTAGGGTGACATGGCTCGTAAATATGCATAGTACAGTCTTGCAGTGCATACATCTGCGCAGTAACCTTATATAGTACAATAAGCTGCGCAGTAGAGTTCTGTGATATTCAGGGCTGCCGAGCCGACCTCTGTCTTGTACATGGCTGTGCTGTGGAATCCGATGATGTGCAAGACTATGCAGTAGACTGTACAGTAGTGATGTGCATGGCTGCGCATTAGAACCTTGTAATTTTAAGGGCCGCGCAGTAAAGTCTTGTGATGCGCATGCATGTGCATTATAAATTGTCTAAAGAATGAAGGATAATGATGGTTCTGGCCGGCTAAGGGGTTCATGATTCTGAAAGGCCTTCTTGGCCGCTTCTAGTGCTTTCTGGGCGTCTGCGTTCCATTTGTAAGGGCGCTTGGATGAGAGAAGATCCGTCATGGCTGCTATGGTCTCGGATGAGTGTGGGACGAATCCGTTTAGCCAATTCATGGTTCCCAGCAGGGATCGGAAGGCCCTTTCGGGAACGAGGAGGTTCGATGTTTATGATCTTCTGTAGATGTTTTGGTTGCGGGTAGTTTCCTTTGGATGTGACGATATGCTGAGGTATGGAAGGCTGGTTTGTCTGAATCGGCACTTTTGTGGGGACAGGTCAATCCATAGATGATCAGTCTCTCGAAGACTAGTACTGTCCACTGCTGGGTGTGGTGAAAGACCAATACTTTCGTGCCTCCGTGGCTAGAAGGATCTGCCAATATCCGCTGTTAAGATCCAACGTGGAGAACACTCAAACACCAACGATATCCTTCAGAATTTCGTATATCCGGAGTAAGCATTGTGGGGCCTCTACCGTTTGCTTCTTGATGCGGCGGTAATCAACACAAAAACGGTAGTCCTTGTCTCTTTTTCCCGCTACAAATGACAGCTGGGCTGTAGGGAGAGTTGGTGGGCTTGATTATGCCGTTGGCGTGCATATCACGCACTTGTCCGTGCAACCATGCTCGTTTCTGCTCGGAGTAGCGCCGTGGTGTCTCCCGGAAGGGGGTCGGGTCCGACAGATGAATCTGGTGCTGGACGGCCATTGTTTGTCGCAGTGGTCATCCTTGGTGAAAGGTCTGGTGGTTAAGCTTCGCCAGCTTGTAGAATCTGTCCTGGTGTCCTGGAGAGTAGTTGTGAATCAGCTCTGGAGTAGAGACGTTGGTATTCAGCGGCTATGTTTTCGGGGGTGGTAGATTACGCGATGTTCTTTGAACCAAGGTATTCTAAAGACAAATTCGTTTTCGAGGTTCAGGCAAACGAGGAAAGTGCCGGCGTAAGCTTGTCCGCAGATATTTGGTGACAATAATCTTATTGAGCCGATTAGTGGGAAAGTAGCTCCACGAGCGGCTAGGTTAGCGTAAAGTGAGCTGGGTCCTAATTGTTGAATTTGCACGTCGCTCAGCATGGCAGCCTGGAGGAAGTTGTCTGAGGGGCACCAATATATGAAGGCTATGGCTTCATTTACCCCTAGGCGCATGCGGAAGCGTAGATTTCGGCGTTGAGTGGTGCTGATGACATTTAGTGGCGGGGTTCTTGACCGGATGCTTGCTCGACGGGTTTTTGGGCCGCCGAGCTTTGCCAGTTTTTCTGTGGAGCGTTTTCTCACTCCCTTCTAAGGACAGAATAGTCTCGGTGGAAACAGAAGTCAGGGTAGTAGTGGCATGGAGGCCCCCCTCGCCGTTGTGTGTCTCCTGCAGCCGGTGATCTTGCTTGCGCTGGGATTTTCTTTTGTTCTTCTTTCTTCTGTTTCCTCCACGATTGATCCTTAGCTTCGTCCATTACCGCTTCCATTGCACAGTCCATGAGCTCCCCAAAGATCCTGGGGCAGGCTGCACAAATCACTCAACGGGTTGCAGGGTGAAGAGGCTCCAGGAGAATACGAACTATATCCTCTTCGGCTGCTGTCGGTAGTAGTCGCAGGGCCAGTAAGTATTTTTCTGGAAAAAATACTAATGTCGGCTCCTTTTCAGTCTGCTTGCGTGAATAAAGCCAGGCTAGTGAGAGGGACTAGAACATCTCCCACAACTTCGAGACAGGTTTTGCAGAGCTTTCCCTGTCCAGTGGGCCTATTGGGACGACTCGATACTGAATTGAACGAAAAAGACCCCGCAGTCCCTGAGAAAAACTTCGGGATCCTCATGATTCTTTCCTAAGAAGTTGGGGAGGTCCAAACGTGGAGCCGCGATGCCTATTATCAGAACTGTCCAATTAAAGGCAGGTAGATATATACAGATATAGCAGGTACTTGCTTCGGACGGAGTACTGCTTGAGATGGGGTCTGTTTCACACGACCGTATGAGAGAGTTGCTCGTGGTGAGCTCGCTTCGCCGACCATGGCGGGCATAGTGCCCTACTCAGTCGGAGAAAAATCGTGTAACGAAGCCGTGCTGCTGGCCAAAGATAGGCCCTGGTTACCGGTCTGCAGTGAGGGATCCTTCCTGCCGCGCCTCCGTCTCTTATGTGGGTGTGTCGTGAGCTTCTGCTTCGCGTAATTAAGTAAAAAAAAACTATTTGATTAAAATTAACCAGTTCTCATTGAGAATTTTATAATTTTGATAAAGATTTTTTTTCAGGTGACGAATCACTCTTTGTAACAGAAGATTTATCTGTTTTATTTTTGTTAAAAAAAATATTTTGTTGTTAAAAGTCTACCTAATGAATCAATCTGATGAATTAAATATTCAATAGTATTTGGTTGCAAATTTGACATTTTTGTGAGAGAATTAATCCTCTTGATAGAAAAGTCACCTATTTAGTCAAAAATTAAAATATTTGGTTCAATTTTATCTATTTTGTTAAAAGATCAATATTTTTGTAAAATATTTTAAAAAATTAAGACATTTCAAATTAAACTTGATACAGTAGTCAAATTTATTTACTTCAAATGAAAAAACATGTTAAAATAATTTTTTTTATTTAGAGAAATTCACGGGAAAGTCCCTTTATTACAGAAAAGCCTTGAATCCTATCTCAAATAAAAATTCGTAGCTATATTATTGTTGAGACTATTAGAACAATAGTTAAAACTAAGCTTAAGCCGCACTATTGACTCTCAAATGAATAATGTCCTTGAGAGCTGACCTTAAATGCCCAGGAGAATTATTAAAATAGCCAATTGTATCGCAATAGAGGTTAAATTCTTTGAAGATTCTCGAAATCACTGCATTTTGACCGTAATCAGTGCGATGGTAACGGATGTTAAACTATACTCTACTTCTTGATGATCTCCTAGGTACACGCAAGCAGATTTCTGATAGTAAAATAGGACTATCGATTGCATTATTCACGATGTTTTATAAGAAGGTCAGATCCGCCGACTCAAATCGTGAGCTAATCTTAGGAATGTTGAGCAAAGCTCTAATTGTAATATATTCATGGTCACATAAACGCATAGGGATGCCTAGCTCCCGATCCGCGAAGGGGAGGAAGCGGTTCTGTACGCGTTCGAGTCTGATTTTTCCTATAATGTGCTGAGGTGACCAAATTATCGATGCGTATTCTAAATGATGTTTAACAAGGGAAAAGTACAGTGTCCTAAGGATGAGAACTTTTTTCAACATCGAGGCATTCCTAATGACGAAACCCAGGGTTCTGAGGGTCTTGTTTATGACGTCTGTGACCCTCTACAGCTCTTGCCCAGCGATTATGTAAACTTGTTTAAATCCTAGTTTTCTTCTTAGAAATGAGATTACTACATATTTTTTACATTAAATTGCATGTAGTTCAAGTCGCACCAAACCTGCAAGCTATCAAGATCATCCTTCAGCTCATTGCAATCCGAGCGGGATCGGATGACTATATGAAGTTTCAAATCCTCAGCATATAGTAAAAAAGGCAACATTTATTCCGATGTTGCGTGAACAGATTGAGAATAACGGTCTCTTATACGGACAGATTAAAATCTATCGCTCAGATAGCTCGTGAGCCAGGAGAGCATGTTCGCGGAGACTCCTAGAGCCCGAAGTTTTGCCACCACAATGCCATGATCGACTTTATCGAAGGCTTTGGAAAAATCGGTGCAGATCGTGTTAACTTGTTGACCGGCCTTAAGGTTGTTTGACAAATAGCACGTATACTCACAAGGATTTGTGATCGTAGACCTCCCTTTTCTAAAGCCTTGCTGCTCATCTGTAAGTACATTGATTGAACATCGAGATAGCTTATTATGTACGATCCTCTCAAAGATTTTAGGAATTACACTAACGACTATTATTGGCCTGTAATTCTGGACGTCGTTTCCATTCCCATCTTTGTTGATAGGAATAATCATGCAATTTTTCCAAACTGACGGTGAGTGTCCGTTCATAATTGATTTATTAAATATGAATTGAAGCGGTTTGATTAGTGCGAGCCAGTAGGACTTTATGAAGGAAGGGGAACACCAACAGGGCTGGCACCCTTGGTCGCATCGATGTTCATCAATTTTACTTTGACATCTTCTGTGGCTATATCTACAAAGGAAAAATCGATAACGTCAGATAAGGCAGTTTGAAATTCAAGCTCCTCTGAAGGGGTAGTGCATACTGAATTAAAATAATTAGAAAATAGGTTTGCGATGGATTCGTTAGTATCGGTGTGTTCATCTCCTAAGTACATTTGGCTAAGATTAAACTTATTAGGTCTCGGCTAAACCATGAGAGAAAGCTAAAAGTTTTAAAGTTTTTGACAGGTACAGAATAATCGAAGGCTAGATACAAATGAGAATAAAAAATATCAGCAGCTTCGCCTAACGCTGCCGTTGTAAGTAAGTTTGGCCAGTCAATTTCCCTTATACAAGTGCAGATCGCAGAAAGATTAGCGTTTTTGAAATCGAGTCATTTCTCTGGTACGCGACAAGGTTCATGAACTCAGCTTGTAATCTGGACGATCCAGCCTTTGCTGAGCAGCTAGGACCCCTGTTAAAATCTCTGTTCCAATACGCGTAGGGCATGTTAAAATCGCCAAAAATAGTAAAGGTGGCATAAGGCAAGCGATTAGAAATATCTTACAAGATCACACAAAAATCAATATATCTGTTGATGCTAGAGTGTTAGGGAATATAAAAAGCACCTAGAATGTGCGTTATAGAGCCTAATGAAAGTTTGACAAAAATGTGCTCAACTGTCTTGATAATGAGAGGAATGTAAATACAACTCAGACTGTGTCAGGTGGCCAGTCATACCCCTCCTCCTCGTTCGCAATCGCTTGACAATTTGCAATGATCTCCACGGAAAACATTAAAACCTTTAAAGCCTAAATCTGAAAAATGTATATTTTTATTTAACCAAGTCTCAGTCAATACTGACGTTGAATTCTTGTGTTGACCTATTTTCCACAAAACTGGTATCACTTGTTCGAAAAGTCAGCTTAAGGTCCTCCTTCCCACCCTGGCGACGGGTCTCCAATGTAGTTTTCAATTTGAAAATTTTTTATTGCTAAATTTTGGTTTTGTCGAATGCGAGCCAACGTTCTTTCAGTTTCACATGGTTCGCGGATTTCCTGTGCTCCAGGAATGCGTGGAAACTCTTTCGTTTCGCACACTATTTTGACAGGTCGAGGCTTTACTTACTGCTTCGAAAATACTCGAATTCTAAATGTTTTCTTAATTTTCACGTTAGAACTGGGGCTCGCATGATCAGGGAGACCAAAAAGAATCAAATTCCTTTTTTATCATTCCTTTGCATTATTTGTAGCATGCATTTCCGAATAACCGCTTCCTCATCTATTGATTGGGGCCTAGTGTCTTGAGATTCAAGCATATTAATCCTACATTCTGCAGTCTCAACTTTCTTTGACAGGTCCTCAACTAATTTCTCTGTGGTTTCAACTCTGACAATGACATTTTCAATGCTGGAGGACAAACTGTCGATTTTGGACGAGATACTAGCTACAGATGTTGAGACTTCTTTCAGTTGAGGCTGGAACCCGGTGAATGCATTGTTGATAACTTTTTCAAAATCCTGGATGGTGACGTAATTTGTCTGGTCCGTTGAAACATGTGACCGTTGACGTGGAGCACAGCACCTAGAATATGCTCCGTTATCTAGTAGCCTGATACTCGCTGGACATGCTGAGTGGTAGGGGTTATTGCACTTAGGGATAAAAACCGCGTCTACCACTTCGGAGTTGCACCCCCGACAGATCACTTTAGTATGGAGAGTCTTAATCTCTTTTTGTCCAACAGGTGCCATGATGAGGAGAGCGCGAACGTAGGACCACAGAAAACTCGTACAGTTTTGAGGTTAGGTCAACTATAGAAAAATGTCAAACTATGAATAAAAACATCAATCAGGGAACAAGTAAAAATACTTTTCCAGTAAAGAATGGGGTCCCAGATGCGGATTCAACTCTCCCTACTTTTCCAATGAAATGTAATTAATTTTAAGATCAAGAGCACACGCGACAGGTCTTGACTAGGCGGTGGCCATTTTTATTGAAATAATAATGGAAAGTTTAACTGGATCAATCTTAAAACACCCGTTGATTTTTAAATGGAAATTTTCAACCAAAAGAGACTAATCTTTTACAGGATACCTAGATTTTTATCCAAATAGGTTAATTTTCAACAAAGAAGTTTGATTTTTCAAAGAAAGTGACGAATTTTCACCATATGACCTACATTTTCAATCAAATACATATTTAAATTCGTGGATTGGAAAACACAATTTTTTAACCAAAAATGGAATAGTCGATATTTTATGCAAAATATTCTACAAACTAATTAAATTTCAAACCAAATTATACAATTTTAACCCATAAATGCGAATTAGTAACCAAAAATATAATAGTAGACTTTACAATTATTCTGTTGAATAAAAATTCTGAAAAAATTCAGGAGTTATATATGTTAATTTTTTTATCGATTTTTGCAAAAAAAAGTCTTAATTTTTCTAATTTTCTTCGTTTCTATTAAGTATGCGATAGCTTTCAACCTCCTTACGAGATGCGGAACAGTCCACTTTGATCTAATGCATCCATTTATTTGGTGGAATTACAAGTTTATTTTCATTAATTTTAAAATAGTAGGTTACAAAATTTTAAATTTTACTTAGTAACTACAATTATTTTTTCAATTAACATTTTTTGGTTTCAGATTACACACTTTGTAATTCGACCTATTAAATTTTTTTGGAATTTTTTAAATTCTAAGCTCTACATAAATTTAAAAGTTTTACATTTATAAAACTATGTATTAATTGTTATTAACACATTTCATTCTCTAAAATTAATTGCACTAAGTTCTCCCGATCATTCAATTAAAAGAGTCTATATTTATTATGGATATTTGTTCTCTGGGCTTATAAAATCTTGAAAGATTGTGGGGGGTGGGGGGGGGGGGGAGATTAGAAAATATTTCGATATTTCACATGGAAATTTCAGAAAAACACCTTAAGTAATTTTTCGATGAGGAAAAACCCTCAATTGTTTATTTAAAATCAGTGAAATTTAAAACGTCACTATTCTCATTATTTTTATTATGATATTATTAACATGCTATTGTTATTCTCATATTATATGATAAATTCAAAAATTGATTTAAAAGTACATGAATTAAAGTAAAACAATTCCAAATTCAAAATAGCGTCGAAACTGAAAAATTAAAACATTATAAATTTCTCAATAAAATAGTTTCAAATGGTAGTATGAAAAATTACAGGTCAATTTCTTATTCTCCTCTGGTTATTTACTTGATTCTGCAAGAAAATAAAAGATTGATTATTTTAACAATTATCATGTGTGTCTAAAAAAATGTTGTGTTAATAATTTAAAAAAAATACTAACAGGTAGCTTTAAGGGGAGCAGTCTATTAATTGATAAATTATTGTATTCTTTGGTATTATAATGTAAAAAATAAATATATTGAATTCAAATTTTATAAAAGGTTTTGAAATATATAAGTGCACGGTTCTGTGGCATATTTGATTTTGTTTAAAATATTCAATTTCATTCATTCTATTTGAACTGAGAATATTAAGCCCTGTTATCAGTTATTCCAAATTAAAAATTAATAAAATTGTACTATTTAATCAAAATAAAGACTTAACTGTGCTAGCCAGACTTCTTATATTTCAAATACTTTCCAAAAATAGGGACGCCAAAATATGTCGTTTATAGGCTATTTTTCGACCTCGCTAGAACCCTAGGGAAAAAATATGAGAATTTTTTACATGTCTTAAATTACTTGTCATTGAAAACCAAAGTGAGCATCGCTTTTCGTTTTTTCCGAAAAACTGTCTCCATTTAGGGGTCTAGAGGACCCCAAAAAATTAAAAATAGGAAATAGCACTAATTATAAAATCATTTTTTATTGTGTTTTTTATCAAATAAACCTGACAAAAGTAAAATCAAGTATTTTCTTGATTAATACGTGGTTGATGTGAAAAATGATTATATAGTTAATGGTATTTTCTATTTTTGGGGGTCTTCTCAACCCCTAGATAGGGGTATTTTTTTGAAATTTTTAAAAAACGAAAATCGATGTTCATTTTGTTTTCAATCACGAGTAAGTGGATACCTGTAACATATTTTTTTCCCAGTTCACTAGGGAGATCCAAAAAATAGGCTAACTTTGGCATCACTCTTTTAACACAATATCTAAACTTTAAATTATTAATCCGCGGGATATAAAACAAGTAATTGGGATTCAGAACATGTTGCAGAATCTCAAAGTACTTCTTGGTTTAAAAAAAAACTGCATACTTTAGGTATAATTTTTCAATATATTTACTTGAGATTATATTTTAGTTTTTAAATTACCCACAGAACAAAGAATTCCTAGTGATGATTCAGCCTTTGACGAGACACCTTCCACTTGCTATTTTTACGTATTGCAATAATGGCTCCAAGGCGTGTCACTGCATCGTTATTTTCTATGTCATCAGGCTTTGGATCTCCTGAGTGTAACAAAAATATTCATTAATGGAGTTAAAAATTAAAAAAAAAATTGTAAACTCAAAGCTCCTAAAGCGTATCTAATAAGTTGCGAGTCTACTAATAATTGTCCAAGAAATTTGATTTTATTAGAAATCCTAAAATGTTCTTATTAATTCAAAACATAAATAACAAAAAGAGCAAGTTCGGTCAATATTAACAAGTACCTTAAGAGACTTTAGGAAATTCAAAAATTGCGTGACACATTTTTTTCTAATTTTTTACATCTCTCCTCCCACATGTAACAAGTTTTGACAAACTGGTTTAAGCCTCCTCCTTCCCTTAAACTTATGGAAAGTAATTTTTTTAAATTATTGTTAAGTCTTATTGAATTCAATTCAGTAACTGACTACTTTAGATACCTAAATTAACTTTCCTTTTTATATGAAAAATATATCATTTATGCAAAAAGTTATCAGAATTAAAAAAAACTCATCACCATGATTTCCACTGTTTACAGTTGAAGAATTTTCATATGCAAATTTATAAAATTGAGTAAAGTTCAATTTTATACATTCAAACTTGGAAATTTTCCAATTTTTCAACTTCAAAATTTGAAATATCAGAGAATCTTCTATGGTAACGGCACATTAAAAAGGCCTAAAAATCATATTAATTTCAAATACGTATAAATATTTCAAGATAATTGATCTTCAATTGTAAAACTTACAATGTGAAGAATTTTAAATTGAAAATCGTTAAAATTGAATAATTTTCAATCCTACGTTTCAAAATTAAACTATGGAAGAAAACATTCAACATTATATATTATTGAACTACAATTCTTTAAGGTTTAATAGTTTTTTTTTATTCTATCTCTTAACAATTGTAGAACTTTAAATATAAATCTTTTAAATTAAAGTATTTTTAATTTCGAAAATTTGGAATAAAAAATTATACAAGTTTTATAGTCTTATAATAGAAAATGATGTTGCTCTGATGATTTAAATTTGAAATTTCTATAATTTAGAAGACTTAGAATTTAAATCTCTTGCCTTTTTATCTACAAAATCATCGAAAGTTTAAGAATATTGATTGATACATCTTTAAAATTGAAGAATCTTTAATGGAAAATTTGAAAATTAAAGAATTTTCCATTCTAAATATTTCAAATCAAGCCATATATATATTTTTTAATGTTCTAAATTACATCATATTAAACTAAACACTCTACCAATTAATGAATAGTTCATTGCAAATCTTAGAAATTCAGGAATTACAAATCTTCAAAATAAAGGGATTTTTAATTGTATATCTTTAAAATTGAACTATACGAAAGAAATGTTCAAAATTACATACCTTTAAAATATCAAACTTGATAAATAATTGGTTACTTTCAGTTCTATATTCTCAAAATTCTAGAATTTTTTAATTCTAATTTTTAAAAATCGTAGAACTTTCAATTATAAATCTTCAAAATTAAAGAGTTTTTAATTTTGAAAATTGCACAACCGAAAATTTTGCCATTTTTTTAGGGTTTACAAATAAAAATTGTCCAATTCTAACCATTTACATTGGTATTTTTCTTAATTTGGAAAATTTGAAATTGAAGAATTATAGCAATAAAACTGAGACTTTTGACATTGAAAATCATCAAAATTTATGAATTTGTATTCATACGTGCTTAAAATGAAAGAGTTTTCAAATACAAATCTTTAAATTGTATTACGCCGATACAAAAAATTCAAAATATGTCTTCCTAAATTACTATAATCTAATTATTTATTTCTTCAATCTAAACATTTTGAGATACAACAGTGATCATAATGAATGCTAATTAAAATTCAATAAAACAAGATAATACAATTTTTAAAAATCTTTGATCAATTTACTGACCTTTATATTTTCAACTTCAATTTAGAAGACAATAATTTTTGACTAAATATTTAAAATATTTTCACTTAATGTTTTTGCTTAAGGAGTAATTATGAGTGATATTAATCAATCTTTTCTCAAATCTAGAAAAGTATACTAATAAATCGGAGATAATATTTATTAAATAATTAGAAGCGAAACCCACATAAAAAATGTTTTGTAATTTATGGATGGTCTCTGAATTTGAGTTATAGCTATTTTTGAAAAATTACAGTGGCGTCTCTGGAGGACGGTTTTGGATGCTCTAATATTTATTTTGAATTGTATTTTAGACTTTAACTTACTTTCTGCTTGTTGCGTTCTTGTATAAAAATTCTTTTTGGTTTTATTGTAGAATCCTGTCTCTTCGTAATTTGCATGGAGCAACTCATCACCTTCCGAAAAATTGTTTTCATTAAAATCGACTAGATCATCTCCTCCTGATTCTGTAAGAAAAATATAGTTACTTCTGATTTTAAAGATATGAAATTTTTACACTTAGAACTAACAAATTGTGCTGAATGGCGAATCTATTTAATAATAATTGAGGGGCAGTATTCTATAACCGCCTATACATTTTTGGCGCTAAATATACTTATCGAAAATGTAGCTGTGGATCTTTTCTTTGGACGAACAAGTCATGTCATTTTTGGTTTTAGAAATATTCCTGAAAACCGGGGTTTTTTATGAAATGCCTATTTTTGTATTTTTTTACTTCATCTAGCTATAATTCAGCTAGTTATTAGAATATTTTCAAGAAAAATTTACAAAAGACATTCCTAAGAACATTCTACGACCAGCAGAGCTAATAAGTCAGAACATTCGCGCTTCAGCAAAAGTTACATATTTTTAGGTGATACATTGCATAAATCATGTATTTATATCCTCAAAATCTGCCGAAACAAAACTTTCATAATTTCTCAATGATGATTTATTTTTAATTATTTTTTCCCTAAAAAACTTTCGAATACTTGCCGGTCAATTTCTTGTAACGGGTCATTCTCTTTTATTTTGAAAAAAAACTACAACTTGTTTGGTCACTGAAAGAATGCACATTTAAATTTCCTGTGTGAGATTACAGGGCCTAACGTCGTTCAGCGAGGAATATTGATTGGCTGTTAATAAATTGATTTCTGAAATTTTTTCCCGATCCCAATATTTCTGTTTCGTTCAAAGGAATAATATTATATTAGTATTCATCATTAGAACCCAGACCTCGGTGGAATCCTTCTTCATGCGTTTCCCTTCTTCTTGGATTTTCATGTGAAATATGCGTATCAGGTATCGGATAGTATATGTTATCTGTAAAATATTATAAAATAATTTTTATTTAAGAATTCTTTGAACGAATCCCAAAAGTTTACTTGTGGCCCAACATAAATCTAACCGAAATCTTAGCATGAAGTCAATTAATATTGAAACATGTCTCTTAAAGATTCACCACGATAGATGCAATATTTTTTTAAAGATGACAAATACGAAAACTTTTGAAACACCCTAGTGACCTGAGGGCTGAAGGGCAATGTCAGAAATTACATACATATAGAGCACTGAAAAATTTAATGGACCAATTGTATAAAATAGATTAATTGGTTTTGTTACCATTTAAATTTCATTATGAAATCGCAGCTATTAAAACTTTTTGTCCATTTCTTAATGAAAACGAAACAAGTGAAGGTAAGCCATAAAATTTTTGGGGAAAGGGGGTAGTTTTATAAATTTCCAAAACTTTTAGAATTTTGTTATAAAGCCAAAGCGGGGCTTCCAGGTTTAATTTAGAAAACATAAAAAGCTACTTTCTTCTTAGTTTGACAAATTAATTAATACTAACGTCGATAAAAATAACGTTGAAGATCCCGTTGAAATATATCTTCTCTACTCATTTCGCTCGTTCCTGGATTTGAATGTGAAGGATGCGTATCAGGTACCTGAATATATGTTCCATCTGCAAAATATAAAAAAGAAATTTTTATTAAAGAATTCTTTTAAAGAACTTCAAAAGTATACTATTGGTTTAAAGTAAAAACAGCCTAAACGTAATCATAATAGTATATTATGTATCGAGGGCGTAAGGGATACTATTGCGACGAGTGTGTATTTGCCGCCGGAGCAAAGCGGCGGCGGCAGTTACATGAGGAAAAATTGCCGTATGCCCTTGAGATACTCGATACTTTTTGTCCTACCCTATCCTGGAAAGCCACACCTACAGAAGATTTTTGGCCATTTTTACCATTTTAGATTATAATTGAATTGAATATTGTGTTCAGCGATGCAATTCTTTTACAGATAAAGATAATTGCCGTCAAATCCTCACTTGCGTGGTGCAGCGTGTGTATGTTGTGGGCGTAAAATTTACATAGCGGGCGCAAAGTTTCATGTAGCGGGCTTAAAATTATTACGCCTGCTTTACATGCATGCAATAGTACGTTTTCAAGAATAGATGGACGAAAAATCAATTTATATTAACGGGAATTTCGAGTTTACTTTGAAAACGAAAAAAGCTACAACTTTTTTTTCAGAGAAAAAATGAGATATTCTATTTCCAATAAAAACAAGTTTTTTTAAATTTACAAAGTGTTCGTAATGTCTGCAGAATACAAAGCCGTTCAGCAAGATGTATTTATTGATGGTTATAGAATCAAATTTTTTTTCTTAGTCACAACAATTTCTTCTTAGCTTGAAAAATTAATAGATACTAACATCGATAAATATAAATTTGGCCATTTCGCTCGTAGAATCGTTCTTCTCTATTTCCTCCCCTCACTTCTGGATTTTGATGTGAAGACTGTGGTTGTGCTCTATCTGCAAAATATAATAAATGGATTCTTATTAAAGAATTGTTTTAACGAATCCCAAAATTTATTCATTGGCCCGATGTAAAGACAGTCCAATGTAATCACAGAGTTAGTTTATATTAACACCACCATAGATGCAATATTTGTTTAAAGATGACGAATACGAAAAATTTTTAAAACCTGTTACAACTGTGATTTTTCCAGTTTCGAAAGTAAATTTTCCTCTCACTTAAATTGTTAAAACAAGATTTTAAAAGTTGGAAACGGAGTTGTAGGTTGCAAGCATGTGTTTATCAAAAAACAATGTCATGTTATATTAGAGCCCAACCATTTTTAAAATTTTTTTTAAGAACGACCGTGAGAAATATGCAATTTACGAAAAATATTGTTACAAATATTGTTCTTCGTAAGTATTATACATTTTAATTCAAAAATATGTTTGATCTTTTATAGCACATGAGTGATGATTTGATTGCAATTCACTAGATTATAGGCAGTTTTTTCCAGATACTTAATTTTGTGCCCGACAATAGACATAAGACAAAATATTTAATGTCAGTTATGTTTCTGCATCAATTCTGGGATTTAGACTTAAAATTTTTTTTTTTGGTCTTAATCCCGCTCAATATTTTTTGATCCCTTTTAATCTCTTGTAATTTTTGGAATTTCCAAGCGATCGTTATAATCTTGTGTAACCTGATGTAATGCTATATTATTATTATTATTATTATTATTATTATTATTATTATTATTATTATTATTGCACCATTAAGCCATTTCCCTTTCAGGGTAGGCGTGAATCACTCGGTAAGGGAAAGGAGTAGTGTGTGGAAGGGATAGAGAATTTTCAGATTGATCCAGAATTCTCGTGTTATTTATGTAAATAACACGTTATTTCCGCAACACTGCTCCGACCCAGGTTGCTGATCAATCTCTCTAGAAATCACCCCAAGTGAAGATCCTCATGAAGTCGTTATGTAAGGTTCCCCGCTTGGGTCCATTAGTGGCCAAGGTCTTTTGTTTCAGGCGTCATTCACTCTACTGACACTCTTTTTATTAACTATTTGCCGCCATACTTTCCTGTCCTGGCATACTTCTCCAGCTTCTTTTATGTCCATGCATTTTTTCATGAAGGCTCTCGTGTTTCTGTGACTTCTTATGTCTCTTCTCCTTATGGCCCTTGGTAAACAATTTTTTCCTATTAAAAAAAAAACATTTTTCGCAAAAATTCAACATTGTTAATTTCTCTAAACTAAAGAAGAAAGAAGTAAATTTTTAGAAAAAAAGTTGTTTAAAAATGAATTCCTTTTAAAAGAGCCTCTTTCCCTTTTTCAATATATTGCACAACATCGATTTATATATGTAAAGAAAACGAATCACAAAAAAATTTAATTAATTGTATGAGAGGCGGTAATGTATCAGAATCGAAATAATCGCGATTGAGTGAATAAGTGCATACAATCTTTTTTGGATGAAAATGATTTTTTTCTTATAATTTGTCTTACTTTGTCCATCAGAGTTTTCCCGCATATTATGCGCATTAATTTCATGTCAATTACGTTAATTTTACTCTTATCTTTTTCTTGATAAGTTCATTTCACGCTACCGTATAGTACATTCGGTACAAATATAGCATTATGTATTACCAATTTAGCTTTATTTGATATATTTTTACTTCTGATAAGGGGACCAGCTCTACCAATAACCTTCTTACCTTCGTTTATGCATCTATTTAATTCCTCATCTATCTTCCCGTCCCTAATAAATAAGCTACCAAGGTATACGAACTTGTCAACTTGTTCAATTCTCTCATCATTTAATAAAATATTACAGAGTGTTTTCTCACTCTTTCCTTTAAAGACGTTAATGTTTGTTTTATTTTCATTAATTTTAAGGCCCATGCTCTTCATGCTTGCTTCTAGTTTATTCAAAATTCTTTTTAAGCCTTCGATAGACTCTGCCATAACAACCTTCTCATCTGCGAAAGCTAACCCACGTAGCCTTACAGTTTCGAGATCCACACCATCTTCGTCGAAGAAAGCCATTATTAAACACTTGTCACATGTCACTTTTACACTCCTTTGCTACCTGTATATATTGTTTTTATACCTTGTGCGATCCATCCATTGACTTCATACTCTTTCAGGCCTTCCCAAAGTTTACTTCTATCTACCTTGTCAAAAGCTTTTTCTAGGTCAACAAATGCACGGAATACTTTTTTCCCTACTCTCAAACTTTTTTCTGTTATTTGCCTTAAGCTAAATTTTTGATCCGTACATGACCTTCCTGGCATAAGCCCACTTTGGACTTCCCAAATCTTTGCTTCTGTTATTTTCATTACCCTACGAATAAGTATTTTTGAGTATATTTCACCTACGGTACTTACTAAGCTAATCCCCCTGTAATTATTGCAGTCGCTTTTATCTCTCTTTCTCTTGTATATTGGTACGATAATCGCTTTTTTCTAATTGTCTGGAACGTTTTCCATCTCGAAACATAAATTTATCAATTCGCACAGTCTATGTGGTATGCATTCGCCACCGTGTTTAAGCATTTGAGCGTTAATATCGTCTACCCCGGCAGTCTTACCGTTTTTCAAGTTCTTAATTATATACCTAACCTCAGTGACACCGACTTTTTCAATTGAGTTTTCCATCGCAACGTGTTCAACATCGCAGTTGTGGTGTTCTATAGCTTCATCTCCGAATTGTTTCCTGAAATAGTCTCTGAAAGCCTCTAGTATTCCTTCTGCATCATATAACATTTCCCCCCTACTATTTCTCATGTTGACAAATTCTGTACTTTTGTTTCCTTTCATTTTTTTACAAAGCAGTTTCTTGCTTCCTTCAAAGTCGTTTTATATTTTCATCTCTTCTTCTGCTCTAATTGCATCTTTACGTTCCTTAGCTAACCCAGCCACACACAAAAAAGTGTGAAGGATCAACCCTTGCCTGATATCAACTTATTTAACATAACTTTATCCAACAGAACCTGACCTCACCTAACCTGAATTAACAGAAATTTATTGAACTACACATAAAGCTCTGGAAGCATATTTTCCTAGTAGCAAATGTGTGCTACATCGAATGGGTCAACTCGAGCCTAACCTAGAAATAAATTTGACCTAGCCTAACCCAACCTAACCTCACGAAACACAATTAAACTGATTGTGTTGTCCCGTTGTGTTTGCGGTACCGTTTGAATCAGCTTGGGCTTAACCTGCAAAGAGGTCAAACCTATCCTAACCTAAAAAAACCTGACCTAACCTAAGCTAACTTAACTTCACGTTACACAATTAAACTCATTGTGTTGTCCCGTTGTATTTACGGTACCATTTCATTCAGCTTCGGCTTAACCTACATAGAGGTTTAACCTATCCTAACCTAACAAAACCTGACCTAACCTATCCTAGCCGAATGAAATTCAACCACACGTGTAGCTATGTAAGCGTACGGTTCTCAGTCTTAAATATGTGCTATATTTAATAGGTTAACTCGATCTTAACCTACAAATGAATCTAACTTAACAGAACCTAACGAAATTTTGTTTAACGCAACACAACTTAACTTAAGCGTTCCCGTTGTAACACAATAAAATTCATTTCATTGTACTACAGGTGCATAAATATCTAGACGCACATTACTCATTTGAAGAAACTTAGAACTGCAAGTAGAATTGACCCCATTTCAATTAACCTGAGAATGTTTGTATCAATTAAAATGTAGAACTGTAACTTAAACATGCAAATAAATAAGAGTTTTATTCAAAAATTTTTTCTCTCTGCTTTTCTTAGACTTAAGGGATATATTTATACTATCTTTCGTGTTTACATTTTATCTTGCTTTTTATCGTAATTAAATTGATTTATAGGCCTACTACAGTCTATTTTCTGCCAGCTATAACGTGTCCTTTTTTCTTCGAAGGAACGATGCAAAGGGTTACGCTTACGTTTAAGACCTACATTCGTTTCCCTTTTCAACAACCAGCAAAAATCAGCCATCATGACCTCGTCCCATCTACACTGATATTGTTGTTCCATCACTTTTATGTCTTGATGAAAACGTTCCCCTTGTTCTTCGCTGAAATCACCAACACTTTCTGGAAACTTATCCAGATGGGAATCTAGAAAGTGAAGTTTTAAATTCATCAAGCAGCCTAACTTTTTGTAGTTTCTTATCATTTCCGCAACAATATTCTCGTAGTCTGGACTTTTTTTGTTACCGAGGAAATTTGCGTTTACTGCTTTAAAACTTTCCCGAGCGTCCATTTCAATGTTCGTCATGTGGCTCACGAAATTAGTATCTCTTGTCAATATTCGAATCTGTGGTCCATCAAAGACTCCTTCTTTCAATTTATCGTCCGAAACATTAGGGAATTTAAGGGATATATACTTATAGCATTGTCCATCTTTGTCTAAAGCTTTGACAAATTGCTTCATGAGCCCAACCTTTATGTGGAGGGGTGGTAGTAAAATTTTTTCTGGATCAACAAGGCTTTAGTAGATGATATTATGAGAACCAGTTTTGAATGAATCTTTTAAAGGCTAATGTTTTTTGCTGTACGGATTGGCTCGATCTCTGCTATTCCTCAGGCATATAAAGCATGGCTCTCTCGTGAAACCCGATTGTTGGCCTAATATCATTGGTATGATTTTGAGATCACCACATATTTGCCATTTGTGATTCGTGTAATTCACTTTTTCAAGAAGCATTTTAATATAGTTATATTCTTCTTTGATGACCGTTGAGTGAGCTATAGGGATAGGAGCGTAAGTATTCGTGTTATGCAGTAAAACAGCGTTAATGCTGCGTTTTGACGAATCAATGAAAAGTCGCCAACCTCGTCTCTGTACACATTTTTCTTCAAGTGGTTCATTAGTCCGTTAACGTCAGTGCAGTACACTAAAGACGTCTCTTCGTCTTTAACGAAAAACTTTCTGAATTCTTTGTCCCTGTCGTGATAGAATGAAACTTTTGTCTTTGGCTCTAGAAGATTTTTTCTTTTTAGAAATAAAGCGGCAAATTCAGCGCCGTCTTTCGGTAATCCAAGATCTCTAATAAAATCATTCAGTTCTAGTTGCAACACTAATATTGGAACCTTCAATTTAATTTAATACACGCCATATTCGTCATATTTTTCGTCATTTTCATCGGAATCATCAGAACTATTTTCTGTTCGATCACTGGTTTCACTACCGTCTCCATGACGTTGACTTTCAACTTCCATTCTATCCTCTTCTAAAGCGCTTAAATCAGTCTGGCATGAATTTTTATTGATTTCAATTACTCTTGTGACTGTGCACACATTAATGTACGAAATGTTATTTTTATTTTTGGCGTTGAACCCTTGGACGGAATTCATGAAAAAGTAGCAGTCCTTCGCAATAACGCGTTTTTTCCATGTGGTTGGTGTAGAGTACTTGCAGTACTTTTCGTTGTTTGAATTTTTCAGACGATACAACATAAGTCTACAGGAATTGCAAATGACGTGAGGAACCCATTTTGTTTCTTGGTGCAGCAATTTAGGGTCAAAATACTTTTCGTAAAGACTTTTCACTTCCTCGTCGATTGATTTTCGCAAACTGCTCACTTCATATTTACTGCAAATGTAACAGAATGAATTTGAGCTATTCTTGCAGGTATGCGATTGAAAAATGCTCGCGGTTTTTTTCCTTGTAGAATGAGGCTCTGCACCAACTAAGTGATCCATTGATGAAGAGCTACGGTTGCATGATGACGATGTCGGAGAATCGGCTTTCCCACCCTGACCAGAGGCCGATACTGGGGTTTTTCCCTGCATCGCAATACACTTTTTACCTGTGTCTGCCATGATGACATGAACGCCGTTTACCCAGAAACTCAGCCAATGTGGATCCGTTGCCCACCGTCACCACGTGGAGGTGCCCTGGTTACAGACACAGGCGAATAATGCTAACAACAAGCGGTTACGAAACTCCAGACATTTACTGTTATTAATGTCAAAATATGAAAGTAGGCAAGAACAGGGTTGCCAGCGTATTCGGTTAGGTTAGGTCAGGTTTTGTTAGGTTATGATAGGTTAAACCTCTATGTAGGTTAAGCCGAAGCTGAATGAAACGGTACCGCAAACACAACGGGACAGCACAATCAGTTTAATTGTGTTTCGTGAGGTTAGGTTAGGTTAGGCTAGATTAGATTTATTTCCAGCTTAGGCTCGAGTTGACCCATTCGATGTAGCACACATTTGCTACTGGGAAAATATGCTTCCAGAGCTTTACGTGTAGTTCAATAAATTTCTGTTAATTCAGGTTAGGTGAGGTCAGGTTCTGTTGGGTAAAGTCACTGGCATTTTGATTCGCGTTTGTTTTGTTTTCTTGGTTCTCTTTTTTCTCCATTTCCGACCTAAGTTAATTTTTGAGATCAGAAGGTAATGACGAGTTTTTCATTCAGGATCCCTCATGACCCTTGTATCTTTGATTAACTCTCTTAGTCTTTCATCCGCAACAACAAAGTCAATTATACTGCGGCTATTTTCTTTAGACCAGGTATACATGTGGATGATGTTATGCCTAAGCCAAGTATTTGTAATAAACAGACCCCTTTCTAAGCATAGACCAACTAATTTATCTCCGTTATAGTTTGTTCTTGGATCCCCAAAATTACCTAATACTTTTTCTGTATCCTGATTTTGGATGCCAACCCATCCGTTCATGTCTCCTAGTAGAATTATTCTTTCCCCATGTTCGCAAGTATTTATTGCGTCATTCAAAGTGTCCCAGAAGGCGTCTTTTACTTCTCTAGAATCACTATCAACTGGCGCGTAGCATGCTATGATAAATATTCTTCTCGATTCCTACTTTCATTCTATCCCACAGCAGTCTGGAATATTGTAATATCATGCAATCCTGTGTAAACACATTTAATCTTATATAATCTTTTGTAATCTTGCAATCTTGTAATCTAGTGTATAATCAAAATTGAATTAGTAGGCCCCTCGTTTATTTATCTATATAGTTTTTTAATTCAATAATTTTTAAGTGTAATAATATTTATATAGAGAAAAAAGATGCGCAAAGAAACTGCATATTAAAAGAAGTATTTTTTAAGTGGAATTGGAAAATTGTTTTAAAAATATCGAGGAACCTACATCGTTCAGAAAAAATAAGTTATTTATGGTTAAAAAATAAAATTTGGATTTTTAAAATCCCAACAATTTCTGGTTAATTGAAAAGAATTATAACTGTATACTAACGTTGAGTGCTGGAACTTGGAGCTTGACTACGCCTACTCATTCCAAGAGGATCAAATGCATTAGTCTGTGAATTATTATCTTGTCCTGTATGCTGTTGCTCGCTTGAAGATCGACGTATACGTCCCCGCTCATCACTTCCATCTTTAAGATATAATATAGGGATTTTTATTAAAGAATTTTTTTAAATCCAGCAAAAAATATTTTCTATTGTCACACAATTAAAATAGCCTAAATGTTATCCGTAAGTCGATTAATATTTTTAAAACCCGGGGCTCAAATTTTGAAGAAGTAAACACATTTCAAGAATCTAGACACCCTGAATCATATATTTTTAGAATATCATGTTATTTTTACTACCTATTGTCTGTTTACGAATGTGTAAACATCATTAAAAGATTATCAAAGAATTATTTTCAAAAATTATTCGTAATTATATTTTTGTCACGTATAATTTCAAAATAAATATTTTCATATGGCACTTTCTGCCGATTCTTTATTCTCTGGCATTTCGTAGGATATGTAATTCAATACGAATTTGAACTATTCTGCGCTTTTTCACATACGAACGCAAAAACAGCCAAAAATGAGGGAACTCATTTTCCCGAAAAAAATTTCAAAATTTTATAAACATTTTATAAAAAATATTTATAACAGACAATTCATTTATAAATTAAAAAAGAATGCATTGGAAAACGACTTTTTCCTAAAAATTTTCATCCAAATTAATAATGCACAAAGAATAAAATAAGAAAATCTCATGAAGAAAGATCAAATGTTCATTTTGCGCTGTATTATTTTATGCAACTTTATGTATCCGTTTCTTCTGTCTTTTAATTGATTTTTTGCGGGCATACTCTTATCGTCCGCGGCTTGTTTCTTCGAAAATGTTAACTTTTCTAAATTATGCTTGACAAGTTTATATCAAATGTATATTAAATTTATTAATGTACCTCTGCCTGGGGTTGCTTATTCAGATATTGCAAATTAAAGAACAAATTGTATATGTCATGATAACTTTAACATTTGTTTCTTATTTTGTATTAAATTTTACACTTAGCTAATCTGAAAAATGTACCATTTCAATAAATTTGCATTTATATCATTCATGACATGCATCAGTATTAAAAAAGGCGTATTTTCATTGGCTTGTTTTTATAACTATAGAAAGTGCGCAACCTTTAAAAAAAACTATTTTGTCATTGTACATTTCATTGCAACTTTTGCCCTTTTCCGTTAAATTAATTTGTTTATTTTTAATGTTATTTTCAGGATTTGAACAAAGAATGTGCATGTTTGCGTGAAGTTGTACCATTCGAATTCTTAGATATAATTTAGACGAAAAATACTATCGAATGAAATGTTATTGTAGGTTCTGTCGTTTTTCCCAAAAATTAATTTTTTTAAATGTATGACTAAAAAATTTTTTCATCTTTTTTGGCGTTTCAAAATTCTCCCCTTTTATAATTTCCCTGGAAAATTAAGCTTTCACTTAAATTTATGTAGCTAAATTTACGAATATTTATATAAAACGCATACAAATAACCTAAAACTTGGAAATAAGTAGCAACAAAATCCAGCACTTTATTTCTGAGGAGGAAAAAAATAAAGTTTGTATCGTCTGGGTAGCAGAATAATCAATTATTTCAAATTTGAGTAGCAAAAAAGTCTAGTACTTTCATTTCGAGAAGCAAAAAAATCGTGAATCTATTAAGTAAGTAACAAAATAATCTAGAACTCGGAGAAAAAAAATCGGGAATGTATTTTTCGAATAGCAGAATAATCTAAAACTTTAAATTTAAGTAGATAAAAAGTCCAGTTTTTTAGTTTCGAGAAGCAAAAAAAATTAATCTATTATTCGTGCAGCAGAATAATCTATAACTTTGAATTAGAGAGGCAAATAGTAGGAACTTAAAATTTGATGAAAAATATCAGAAGTCTATTGTTCGTGTTATTTGAATAAAAATAATGAAGTTTCCAAATATCAACCAAAAAAGATTAGAACAAATGTAGTTTATTATAATTATAATAACCAGAAGATACGCCAAAGCTAATTTTAATTAAAGAATGTTTTTTTGAAAGTATACTTAATCTTTTACAAAATAAATCTCTTTCGAATGTGCATGTTTCCAAAAAAATGCATATCAATACGTAATATTCGTATTAAAAAATGTTTATACACTACAAATATAATTTTTGATCTTTGATATTGGTATTTTCTTTCTATTTTGCGCGTCAAATAATAAAAAATATACTTCAAATGGTTTTTAAAGATTCATTAAAAAAAAGATATAGCCAATATTTCACAATAATTTGGCAATTACCCATATATCAGATTAAATAAATATAAACCGATGAGCGATGGAGATTATTATCTTTACCTTTCAAGTCCGGGAACCACATCGGAAAGGTTTGAAGAAGGAAGAACTTTGCTATTAAGGTGTTTGCTTATTTGAATTAGGCGAACGGTTACAGCAACTCGAAACATGACAAATCAGATATTAAAGGAAAGAATTCGACTCTGTAAAATTTTCGTCTTTATTCAAACAATGAGAAGAAAAAATTATGAAATCTGCACATATGCTATATTAGCTTGAGCAAACATAAGATGTTTAATTTTCGAAATTGGGAAATTGAAAAACGCAGGTAATGTCATTTTTTTTCTCCCTAATTATAAAAAAATAACCAAAAACCATTCTTTCTATAAGAAAACATAATGTGTTCAAAATAAACAGTTTGATTATCGATATTGGAAAATTAAAACAGTACACATATAGTGAGGGTGGTTTTTAAGGATGATCCGAATGGGCTAATCCAGTTTTTAATTAGGAAAAGAAAAGATTTTGAACGTTTTTCAATTTTTAAGAATTGAAAATCAAACCAACCATTTTTGATATTTATAAATAGATTTCATGCCAATTAATTGGTAATTACCAAAAATTACACCTTTTTGATGGATTTCTGGATAATAGGTGGTGTCTGTTAATAACTTTTGTATGTTTTTTAAAAATTGAGACTTGTGTTAAATTATTTAAATAACAATAGTAATTTGCCTCTAAAACATTAACCGAAAAAGGAGGGGTATTCTACCCATGCTTACCCACAATTGTCCATGATTACTATAAATTACTAGTAATTTCCATAAATTAAACAATTTTTTTAACTTTAACAAATTCCCAAAAATTTGCTCAAATTTTCTTTATTTTATATATTTTAAAACCGGTTTTTGCCATTTGGTACAATTATTTGATGTCTTAAAGTAAAGGTCAAGATCGTTAGCCAGCCATTTTGGATGAAAATTCAAAAAGTTGGCACATTTTGAATATTTTGAGATCACTTATTTAAAAATTCAAAATTCTCTGTATGGTTATTCATAGTATTCAAAAAATGAACAATTTATCCTGATGACTTTTTTCGAAAAATAAAAAATTACTAGAGTTATAGCATTTTCAAAATTCAAAAAAACGAACTGAAATGAACATTTTAAGCCAAACAACGCATAATATGAAAAAAGCCAAGAAAAGAAAAACTTTGCTTTTTGAAAGCTCTACAGGAATACGATAACAACTTTTTTAATTTGGTCTAAAAGTTTAATATTTCAAATTTGATCGTACCAAAGATAGTGAAAAATTCAAAAATTCCATTTTTTGGTCAAGCTATGCAAGATACGAAAAAAATAAAAAAGCTCAAATTGCGCGCCCTGAAAAGAACTACAAATTTATAATGAATCATTTCTTGATATATGTAAGCTACAAAAAAAATGAGACAAAAATTATTCACCCAAAAAGAGCTATAATTTTTGATAGGACACGTAGTTTTTGCTTTAGTCGTAAAAAATATCATTTGAAATAAAAATATTAAATTTGTTTGGAAAAACGACACAAGGTATGAACTTAAATTACCAGAAAAAAATTGTTCCCCTAAAAAGATCTATAAATTTATTATAAATCATTTTTCGATTGGATGAGGAGATCTTCTTTTAATTGTAAAACATAAGATAAAAAATGCAAAAATGAATTTTTTGGAAAAAGCGCAGTAAAGACGAAAGAAGACATAGGCTCCTATAGAGGACCCTATATAGGTTTCTGTATTCGACCCTATGCAAATGCGCAGTAGTTTTTATTTAATCGTGAAAAGCAACATTAAAAATAAAAAATTAGAAAAACAAGGAAATAAGAATTAGTATTATTCAATTTTTATGCATATTATGAATTGTAATGATATACATTTATTGAAATGATACATGTTTCAGAGCAGCTTAGAATACAATTTAAAGCAAAATAAGAAACAAATACAAAAATAATCATGATAAATACAATTTGCTTTTTATTTTGCAATTTTTTAATAAGTAATCCCAGTCAGAGTTACATAAAAAATGCATTATAATTGATATAAAAGTGTTGTCTGTAATATAGAAAAGTTTAGATGTTGGACAAAACCGAGTGCGAAGCACGAGATACGTGATGAGAATGTGTTTGTTAAAGCTAAAAGAGCTTTAACAAAAGAGAGTTCAAAATTACAAAATTACAGTTGTCGGTCCGTTCACCTTTGATTTTAAAAGGTCTGTGCTCGAATGCGGAAAAGATGCAAAGATTGAGTGCGGAATGCGATTGAAATCAGTCGCGTGTTGTAGTTGCGCTCAAACTCTCTTTAAACGAAAGAGAATTCACAATTACAAAATTACAGTGGTGGATGTTTTGATTCTTAATTTTAAAATGTTTGCGCAAGAATGTGGGAAAATATAAAGACCGAGCGCGTAGCGCGAGGTAAATACATAATCGAGCGCGAACCGCGAGAACCAACAATTGCGCGCTCTAGGCGTGCTCAAACTTGCGAGCCGCGCTCACAGCGCTCGACGAGACTGTGCCCGCGTAGCAGGCAGATTTTTTTATTATTTATTTAACATTGAAAACGTATAGGTACAAGTGAATATTAATGTTTTTAACATATTGTGGGGAAAATTTTAAGTACAGCTGTGGCAATTATCAAAAAATCTTTACATATAGCATAAATTGCAAAGTTTTCCAGACTATGTTAACAAATTTTACATTTAACCTTTACGTGTACCGACAAAATGAATTTCTTGTTAAAATATATATTTCAATGTGTGATTGATTAAGTTTGAAATATAGTTTACTTACATACAGGATTGAGACATATTATAAGCATGAACAACAGCAAAATACAAGTAAAAATATTCATGTTTCTAGAAAAAGAAACTAATTTACGAAATATTTCTTCAAATGTCACTGGAAAGATTTTGAACTAGTTGTACTTGTATATATACTCGCCTACAAGTCATATTGACAAATAGTGATATGGCATTTTTTCGCTATAAGAAAAATCTGTTTACTATGCTTGCAAATATTAGATGTTCGAGAAGTAGACTCGCTTTACTCGTTTCAATTTAAAACAAGCTATACATTGTCAACAAATTAACACAAATGCAAAAACTTTGGTCAATATTCTTAAAAATTGGTACTTCGGGGTTGTTGTGGACACATATTGATTATTTCAAATTCTGTGTGAAAATTACAAAATTAAAAATGATATATGGAGTACACAATATAATAATACAAAATTTGTTGACATATTTCTCAATTTATTTTTTATTTGAAGGGATACATTCAAGATTGTGCAACCAAAATTTGAGTGCTATCTACTTGTTTTTTTTTTTAATTTCCAAGAATTTAATAGCTAAAATTTAATTCTTGTAGTTTAAGAGAAACATATGTCTTGATTTATTCTGAAATAATTATTGCTAAAAATTTAAAGGTTATTATAAATTAAATCTCAATATTATAAAACTACTTTTTTAACACATGAAGGATGGTAGTACATAACTAGATATACACAGTTTCATCAAAAATTTATTTTTTGTAACAAAGAATTCTTGAGAAATGATATATACCTTGTGGTGAAATTATTTTTGCGATATATCGTTTTTCTATACCATAATTTAAAAAATTTAATTTAAAATTAAGTTTTAACTCGCTTATCTTGTTCTTCTTTATTTATAATGTGTCCCCTAAGGGTTTACAGGACTTCCATTTATTACAATCTTTCCGTTTATATCGATATTTTTTTTTACAATCTTATCCTTTTATTTATAGCTATTTACATAAAGTCTTGTATCTAGTTTCCTATTTCTATTTCCTGCGATAGCGCAATTTAGGACTTATTAGCAAACGAGTGAGCAAGCGAACCAAAGCGAGAGTGCAAGCGAGAGAGAGAGAGAGAGAGAGAGAGAGAGAGAGCATGAGAACGCAAACGCATCTCAGTCTACTTAACTTTTACCTTACCATTACTTACAATTTTTACGCTTCTGATCTAAGCGACTTCCGTTTCCTTTTTCTTTCACTTTTCTATACCTCCATGTACCTGTTTCACGTGCATTCTTTCATTCTCTCTCATTCGCTCCTCTAGCACCCTCCAACTCCTTCATCCATTCTTCTCCTAATCCATCTTCCCCTAGAATCTTAACTACATTTTCTTGCCAGCTTCCTTTACCTTCAATTCCTGTTCTACATCCTTCCCATACATGCTCCCATCTTTTCTCCTCCCATTTACATATTCTACACTTTCTGTTCTCTTCTTTTTCCCAGTACATCCCTTCCCTTACCTCGTTTCCCAATTTGAATCTTGCTATTCCGGTCCACCTTCTCTCTCCCCAACCCTTTTCTAAACACTTTGGCACCCCTTCCTTTTTCATCATCTTATACCATTTATTGTATTTTGATTCCTCAATCGCCGCCCATCTTTCTATTAATTGTCTTACCCTCTCCCTTTTTTCCAATTCTTCACAGTTTACTCCAGTCCCGTCTTATATTTATCTATCATTAAAAAACTCCCTCCTTTCTTCTTCCCATCTCGTTAATTCGATCGCCCTCCCTCTCCTCTCTTCTAACTCCATCAAACACTTTCTCGCCAACTTCCCTCCCTTTCCCTCCCACAGCTTAGTCTCAAATTTCCATGCCCTCTTTTCCGCTTCTTATCCCTTTTGCTTATCCCTTTGCGCTTCTTCTCTCACTATATATCCTGGCGTCCTCCAGTCTGTCCCTAGTGTCCACCTTATACGAGGTGTGTTCAAAGAATAAGGTGACTTTATGGTTTTCTCAAAAAATATTCATTTATTCCTCAATATTTATGTTGCCCTATTCGAAGTAATTCCCCTCAGATATAATACACTTGCGTCAACGCTTTTTCCAATCATCGAAGCACTTCTGATGATCATTTTGTGGTATAGTCTTGAGTTCTTTCAGCGATGCAGTTTTTATCTCCTCAATCGTTGAAAATCGAAGTCCTTTCATGAGTCTTTTCAGTTTTGGGAAAAAAAAAGTCACTGGGGGCCAAATCCGGTGAATATCATTATTGACTCCATTCAACATCTCCTGAGCGATGGTCATGCGATGGATCTTTTGATCAAAATTAAGCAGTTTCGGAACAAATTTTGCTGACACACGTCTCATGTACAAAACGTCCGAAAAGATAGCATGGCATGAGTCAACCGATATGCCAACATCTTCAGAAGCTTCTCTGATGATAATTCGGCGATTTTTCAACACCATTTCTTCCACTGCTTGAACGTTTTCATCTGTTGTTGACGTGATGGGACGTCCAGGGCGAGGTTCGTTTTCGACATCCTCTCGGCCTTCTTGGAACAGCTTGTACCACTTATACACATTTTTCTTACTCAGAGTGGACTCTTCGCATGCAACTGTCAACATTTCAAGAGTTTAAGAGCACTGGATTCCATTTTTCACACAAAATTTAATGCAAATTCTTTGCTCCATTTTTCTCGAAAGAAGAAAATCGCCAAACACACCAAAACCTTTTAACCATTTACGCCTCTGCCAGAAAAACAACACGAGCTATATAGTCAAAACTGTGAACATATGATCGTGATGAGTGTACCAACACATAAAAACAAAAAATTTAAAACTTGAGTGTACGCAGCCCGCGAAAATTGAAAATTCACCTTAATTTTTAAACACACCTCGTATACCTTTCTTGTGTACTCACAATATCTTTCCTTTCTTTCCATCCCCATATCTTTGCTCTATAACATGGTACCGGCCATACCAGCGTATAAAATAACCACATTCTCCTACTCCAATTTTTTTTTAATCTTCTATTTCCTATTCCCCATATCTGTTTCATTACCCCTGATGCTTTTTCATCCTTTCTCTTATATGAGCTGTATGATCTTTATTCGTTTGCAAGATATATCCCAAATATTTATACTCTTTGACTTCTTCTAACTTTATTCCTTTCCATTTCCCTGTCAATTCTTTCTTCCTTTCTTCTCCTTTCTTAAACCTCATTATCTTTGTCTTGTCTACATTTACATTCAGCTTTTTCCCATCTAAGTATTTCTCTAGTCCTGTAATTAATCCCGCTATCCCTTCTTCATCCTTTGCCATCAGCACTATGTCGTCTGCGTATGCCATTGTATTTATCTTTTCCTTCCTTATTCTAATTGTTCCCCAACCCTTTCTCCTCATTTTTTATTCCAAGTCTGATATTAATAAATTTCTGATACTCTCTTTATTAATCCCTCCTTATCCCCATTTTCATCATAACTTTTTCTATTTCTCCTCGGTCTAATGAGTCAAACGCCGCCTTCAAATCCACGAACATTGCTATCATTGCCCCTTTTTCCCTTTTAGTGCTCTTATTTACCATATAGTTCAGAACGTATATGTTGTCCATTACCCTTATTCCTTTTCTAAACCCTGTCTGATTCGGTGACTCGATCTTTTCTTCTTTAACCTCTATCTTCAATCTCTCCGACAAAATAGTCACATACACTTTATACAGTGTTGGCATTAACGTCACCCCCCCCCCCATAATCTTTAACTTCCTCTCCCTTGCCTTTCTATACTATTGTTATAACTACTCCTTCTTTCCATAACTCTGGCCACCACTCTCCTCTCCATATTCGATAACACATTATCCATGCTCGTTGCTTTAGTTCCTCCTCTCCATATTCACACACTGTTCTATCTACTCCTCCTAGCTAATCCAGAAAATATTTTTTCCATTCTATTATATCAATATCTTGGTTTACTCTTTTTCTTCTTTTTCTTTCTCTATTTACTACCTTCCATACCTCTTTTTCTGTCCTAGCCTTCTCCACCTCTTCCTCAAACCTTTTATTTTCTTCCTCTTTCTTTTGATAACACAACTCATTATACTCGTTCTTTTTTTCTTATATTCTTCCCCGTTACTTTTTTTTTCTAGACTTTCTTAATTCCTTTCTGACTTCCTTTGTTTCTCTTTGCAGTCCTCATCCCACCTACTTCTATCGCCCCCCCCCCCTTCACTAACTTCATCTTTGTTTGTGCACTCTAATCCTATTTTTATTCCTCCTATCATTTTTCCTACCTCCTCGTCCACATTTCTCTCTCCCATTTTGATATTTCTTGTTGTTTCTCTAAAATGTTCATTTCCTTCCCTTGACCAATCCCCTCTTCCTACACTTTTTACATTTGCTCCTTTTACTCATATTGTTATTGCTTTCTTGTCCCTCTAATGTCACTATTAAGGGATAGTGATCCGAATCAATATATTCAACTACCTCCAGTTTCTTAACCTTCTCTCTTACCTCATTATCCACTATCACGTAATCAATTACCGTTTCCCTTTCACTCCCTCAGCGTGTATATTCTCCTTTTTCATCCCCTTCTACATTTCCGTTTAAGACATACCATCACAACTCCTCCAAGCTCTTTAACAACTTTTGTCCCTCCCCATTTAGTACCTTATCTTTGGATTTTCTTCCTTTCTCTTCTCGCTATTCCCTTCCTCTTCTGTCTCCTGTTCAATCATTTCTTTAATCTCCTCTGCTTTCTCCTGCATATCACCGTTCACATAAATCCCCACTACCTTCCACTTCTCTCCTCCCATCATGGCCTCTTCTACTATTAATCCTTCTTTTTTTTCATTCCTGTATTTCTTATTTTTCCCTGTTATACATTCATTCCTTACTCCAATCACCATTCCCCCTATTGCTCTGCCCTTTTTATTCTTCCTCTTTGCATTTTGCACTTGCCATTTGTAACCTGTTGGTAACCTTCCCCTTACTCTTTCCTATCCCTTTTCATCTAGCCACGTCTTTATTATTATGATTACATCCCATTGTGTCAAATTTCTCATTAACGCCCTATCCTTTCTCTCCAATCCTGCTATATTCCAGTAACAAATCTTCCATTCTTCCCTACTTTCGGTTTTCATCTTTTTTTCTTTCTTACTATTTCTTACTTTTCTATCTCCCGTTCCTTCCTCTTCTAGTTTCCCTGCACCTCACTTCTTGGTATCTGTTCCCTTTCTTCATCCCAATCCCACTATACCCCATCTATCTGAATTCTCCCATACTTAACCCTTGTTCTCTTTCCTTTCTTTCTTCTTCCGCTATTTTACTTAATTTATACTGCATCTTCCTTTCTACTCATGTCAAATCATCCTCTATTCGCTCTGGACTAACATATAATTACCTCTTCTTTGTCATCACCTCCCTCTTATGTTCCCATTTCTTCAGTTTCACCAGTACCATTAACTCCCCCCTTCGCTCTTCCCTTCCCACATTTCGCATTTCCTCTATCTCTACCTTAGGATCAATCTTTTTTAGTACTTCGTCCACCCCTTCCTTCAGCTCCTTTCCCTCTAATCTTATACCCTTTATCACTATGTTTAATTTTCTTTCTTCCCTCTCTTTCCTTTCTATTCTTTGTTCTATTTTTCTCAGACTTTCCATCTCCTTATTCCCACTCTCGCCCCACACCACAATCCCCGTTCGAGCTTTCAAGTTTCTTCATCCAACCTCGCATCTCCTCTACCTTTTATTATTATCTTCTTCTTGCTTCTCTAGTTCTTGCTTCAATGACTGCATCCGCTTTTCTAACTTTTCCCTGATTTCTTCCTATTTTTTTATTTCTTTCTTAACTTCTGCCATTTACCGCCTAATTTCCTTCATTAATTCCTCTCCCCTTTTCTCCCGCTTTTCTTCATAAATCCCCATTACCTCTATCATCACTCCTCGAATTTCCTTTAGTCTGTCCTCTTACATCAAAAATTCACTTTCATCTCCGCTAGCGTCAGCACCCTTACTATTATCGCTATTCCCTACCAAACTGCTTTTCCGGCGTCGACCTAAACATTTTCTGATATTTCACGCTCGCACCGATATCTTCCTTCTCTTCACTGCTTTCCCTCTCCCCTCCCTTCCTTTTGATAAATGATTTTATTGAACCTACGCTTTTTGCCCTTAATCTTTCCTTTTCTATAGTTTTTTTATACTTACCCCTTGTCTTCCTTTCCTTTATCTCTTCTTTCGGCGTACTGAACACTTCCTGCTCTAAATCTGTTTCTTTTGTGGAGATACTCGCTCCGCTTGCCTTGAATCAAATTCAAATTTTCCCGCCTTCTATACTTCCCTGCCTCTATCTACTGTCGCTGTCTGGTACCTGTCTCACCTTTTTTGTCGCTACCGAACCCTGCTACTGCCAATCCGTCATTTTAAGCGAAGTTTTATTTCTAAGAAATGGAGAATTCCTTTTTTGATAAACCTGCTTCTATCAGAAGTTACATTGGTGTTATAATTAATTTTAAAATGTTCTATTATAAGAGCTTGGTATGAAATTTGTATTCAATATATCATATATTTCATCCATCAAAATCTGTTTATCTAGTTTACAGAAACTAGAATTTTTTATTTTTTAAATTTGTTTATAGATTTTGTAAATAAGTTTCAAAGTGGAAAATTCGCGTAAATTAGTCCTACAATAGCAAGGATTTAGTTTTAACATACGTACCAAAAATAAGCAATATTAACTGCTTACTTGACTTTTAGTATTTCACCATTTTTTTGTTATGTTTAAATAAAAAAAGTCATAATAATCCGGTCAGCACGCTAAGCCGGTCACAAGTGAAAGCAATTCAAATATTTTTTGTTTAAATAATTAAACATAAAAATAAATAAGCCAATATTTCAGAGCTGCTACAAAATCCCAATTTCGAAATTCCCTGACTTTCCCTGACTTTTTATTGATCCACTTTTTATTTTCCCGGAAACTTTCAAAAATTTTTATTTATATAAGCAACCTCATACCTAGGGGGTTTATAATGTTAATACGAAAAAAATGTTTATTTATGAATATAATATATTCAACAATTTTAGTGATAACAATCAGGTAGATCTTTAAAAAGTATCATGAATATTATTAAGTTTTTGGTTAAAGAGAATTAATTTTCAATCAAGAAAAACGAAATTTTTATTAAAAAGCAGAATAGTTAAATCTTCAATCGAAGTGATGAATTTTCATGCCAAACAAATTAATTATCAACGAAAAGTGTAATAGATTTTATTTCCACCAAAACATTTTTTTCAATCAAAAATAGTTGAACTACACCAAGAAATACGATTTTTTACGAAAATGATTGAACTTCCATCCCTTAAAAAACAAGCTTTCAACCAAAGAAATGAATTTTTAACTGAAAACGATAAAATTTTAACCAAAAGTTAAAGTTACATTTTTAGCTGAAAAAATTTAATTTTAGTAGAACAATCGATTTTTTAACCAAAAAGACGAATTTTGAAAAAATGACTAGAGTTTTCCGAAGAAAGATCATTTTTAATCAAAAATTTATGTTTTCAACCAAATAGTCAAAGTTACAGTTAATAAATTTAATTTAAAAAAGTAAAAAGTTGTTAGATTTTCAAGTTAAAAGGATGAATTGTTAACGAAAAATGTAATAGTTGATATTTCAACCATAAATATTTTTATTAAAAAAAAAAGAATCTCTAACAAAATAGTATTATCCTTAAATAAGACAGATCAATTTCTAACAATGTAATTAAATTTTTAACCAAGAGAATATTACAATTTTCTGTTGAAATTTTTTTTTTCGACCATAGAAAGTAATTTTTGAGCAAAATGATGAATCTTTAACTAAAAACATGAATTTCTAACAAATTATCACAGCCTTTGACGAAATAGTTGAATTCTCTTATGAATTGTAGAATTTTTCAGCCATATATTAGAATCTTAAAAATATTAAAGTTTCAAACCAAATATTTAAATTTTCAATAAAAAATTTAGTTTCCAACGGAAACAGGTCGAGTTTTAACTAGACAGTTCCATTTGTTACAAAAAATATTAACGTTCTGCAGACATTTGTACCGATTTTTTAGAAAAAAAAATGGTCAGTCAAACTGTTGAATTTTTAAGCAAAAAAGACATTTATGCAAACAAAAATTTTTCAGCCAAAAGGCTGACTTTTTGACAAAAATTTGAATGTTCTACACAATAATTAAATTTTGAACCAAATAATTAAATTTTCAACTTATAAAGATGAATGCTTAGCCAAATTATTTTCGTTACTTTGGAAATGTTAGGCTAGAAAATTTTCAATTCCGCCTCAAAAGTAAAATTAATTTTTCAATTAACACGTTTTGATTTAAGATTATAAATTTCGTAATTTCAAACATAAAAAATGTGTCGGATTTTTTGAAATTTTGGGTCCTAAATAAATGATAAAGTTATACATTTATAAAACTAGATATTTATTGTTGCTTACAAATTTTATTTTCTAAAACTAACTGAACTAAGTCCCCACGTTTATTTGGTTAGGCAATTTTAAATTTTATGTGTACTTTCGTTCGCTTGGCTTATAGATAAAATCTTGTAAGATTTCTGGGGGGGGGGGATCTTTCAGCACTTTACCAAGTCAAAAAACACCTCACGTAATTGTTGGATTAGGATGAACCATTCATTGTTTATTCATTTATAATTTTGTAAATGTATAATTATTACATTAAATCTTAATATTCTTAATACTTATATTATTAGGTATCGAGAACCTATTTTTTCAATTTCTTAAGCGACAATGGTTTAAACAATGTAGGTATTGTGTTAGTTACGGTGAAACTTGATAATATTAGTTTTCAATAATAATAATCAGAAGAAAAATAATAAAACTGTTAATATTATTTTTATTTAAAATAATATTGCTATCATCAGCCGTCATCAAGAATATTAAAGACTAATATTTTTAGGTTTTCCTGTAGTCTCGAAAAACCATGTTTTTCTCGATTTCCTTCAAAATTATTAACTGTATTGAAAAGTGTTTAACAAAAAGTTGAAGATCTTTATGAAATTAATCTTTTGGCTGTTTTGATTTTCCTAATCGAAAAAACGTTTCTCGAGGAAAATTAAAAAAAAAGTAAAGAGAATTTTTGGAAAAATAGCTTACTAGCATGTACGAGATATTAAAAAAAATTTAGAATAAAATACAAATAATTACAATAAATTACAACACAACTCTCCGAAAATGAGTATGCTTCTCTATTATTTGGACGAATCTGGTAACTTTTTATATTATTAAGTTCTATATTGATGTCTATAATTGTATTTTTTTTAGAGTATGCAAGAATTTACCATTTTGCATCCAAAAATTTGCTTCAAGCAAAACTGAACTATTTTTTAATTTTCAGCCTGGGCCGAGAAAAAAATAATATTTTTCTGCCTCATGAAAAATTGAAAGTTGATAACATTAGAATAGGATACCGGTATATATTTGAAAACCTTCGTAACATATTAATAGAAAATAAATAAATTTAAGACCTTTCAAATCTGTTAAATTTAATAAGCCACCATAGTTATAAAAACATTTCTGTGATGAAATGTTGTCACAGGCTTATACTGCCCAATATATCGAAGGCATTTTTGGTTATAGTTGGATTTTTTTATTTGATCATTTTGCACGGGGCTGTCCCGGTATATATCATCAGTCACGGACGCATTTTTATAATGCAATCAAGTGATCTGATGAGAGCAGTCTTCCCAGACATATTGGACAAAGCCTGGTTTTTACCCCATCATTGACGGACTGGGTTGCAGTCAAGTACACGATAAGGGGACCTACAGCTTAAGGTGGGTTCCGAACCACCAGAATCTCGGTAAAGGTATATTGAAAAATTTCCAGAGGTACCGGCTCAGGGATCGAACCCCGGACCTCTGAGGTGAAGTCAGAGGGTCTAACCAACTGAGCCCTTCCTCTTTATTATTATTATTTTTATTATATTATTTATTTATATTATTATATTATTATTATTATCATTAGCATGTAATAAACTTAAAACAAAAAAAGATTTATGATGTTTACCATTATCAAGTACGTCTAAGGTATTTTTCAAGTACTTCTGACTGGCATATTTCAGTTTTTGTTTAAATAACGAAATATTTATTATTCTATTTTAGAAACGAATCTAAAGGCCTGTTCTTGGTTAAATTTCAAATGAATAAAATTGTACTATTTAAACACAGTAAAACCACAAATGAGCCTGACCGACGTAACATATTTGGAAACATTTTCCAAAATTTCAACATAACATGTATACTTTTTAAATAAAAAAGCCTTGTTTAAAATTACCGGCAGGACAAAAAGTGTTGCTATTGTCAATTTCATCGATTACTCTTGTCATAATATCCTCGGGATCTTACCCACATGTCAATATTACGATATGCGACAGGCCTCCCGCTACCCGTTACAGTATCTCTATGGTTCACGTCATCTTTCTTTGGAAGACCTGATTGGGTAAGAAAAATATATTTATTAATTAGAACAAAGATTTCAAAAAATTATAAACGGCTCGGCATCCAAGAATTGTTCCGCTCGCTATTTACGTTGCCGTAAATGGCTTAGGTGTTTTAAGGAAATTTTAAAGGGCAAAAAGTCATTATATGCTTTGTTAATGAGGCTTATAAAAGAATTTCGAAATCATAATATTTATGCCACTATGTATTCTGAAAATTGAACTTTCTCTGTTTGTAAACACTGAACCGCGAGCGGCAATGTACGTAGCGCGCGGAAAAATTCGCATCAAACACCACACATCAAGATTAGACTTGAGAGTGGGGGAACATCGTTTCCAGGAAAATTACTCCCCTAAATTCCCAACCACGGCAAGATAAATAGCGTCGACTTAATTTTATGTCTTCGCACAAAACGAAAAATAGGAATAGAATTAATTTGAAGTTTGAAGAATTAATAGGATTTATAGTACGATAAATACGTTGTATCTTTAACTTATTACAGAATAAAATTGTGTTTAAATATTAGTAATTTTATTTTAAAAAATAGTTTCATGACTAAAATGTCAGAACTGAAATTCCTATCTCACAACTTGTGAAGTGTGGTTAAGATCATACTGAATCTGGCGACTTTTTATCTGGGTATCAAATGATTTATTTTCAGTGATGAAAAATATATTTTTATTCATCCGCGATAGATTTATTTATTTTTAAAACGAAACTGTAATAATTGTTATCTTTTTAAAACTCTTTTTCCGGATTTCTAAATCGATTTAATGCATAGTTCCATGTTTTTCGCACTGCTGTCATTTTAAGACAGTTAAAAAATTAAGAATTATGTCGGTTTATTAATAAGTTTATGCGATAGGGTTAATTTTTGTTGCAGCGAATCTTTCAACTGAAATTGATGTAAAATTTATGTTTTCTTCTTTCTGTGTCACGTAACTTTTTCAAATATTTTAATCGACGTCTTCTTAAATTAAATTTAGTTGCTTACGATTTGAAATACCTGAATTACCATCTTTTCTTAAAATATAAAGGCAACATATGTTACAGATGTTTATAATTATCAGAAATAAAAAAATGCACTACTGTCATTTCCACAATTCACAATCAAAGAATTATCATGTGCAAATTCATAAATTTGAATGAAGTTTCATTTTGAATCTTATTTATTAAACTATTTAAAAAATGCTCAAAATCATATACACTTTAAACTATAATTCCTGAAGATTAAATCATTTTTAATTGTATCTCTTAAAAATTGTAGAACTTTGAATTTTACATTTTTACAATTCATTTATTTATGTTGAAGTGTTTTTGATTTTTAAAATCTACAATTAGAAATGAAACAAGTTTCAAGTTTTATAACTGAAACTGGTGTCTTTCTTGCGCCAAAGCTAAAATAAAATCAAGGGGTAGTTCCGTAAATTAATCTCTTGAAATTTTTCTTCGTATAGAAGCAAAAACTCTTGCCTTTTGATCTTCAAACAAACATATAATTTTAAAGTTAATTTTTTCAAATTGATAAATATTTAATCTTCAGCCTTATCAAAAAACAATTTTGCCGAAACAGAGAAATTTTTGCTAGAAATTTTGTATGACACACTCTGAGAAAAAGTTGTCTTGAACAATAGCATCTTCATCTTACCTGTATTCTTTTGAAACACTTGAATATATTGTGTACACAAAAAAAATTATTTAGTTGCCAGATTGGGTGAAGTGTACTAAAAAAGGTTTTTGTTCGGTGTCAAAAGATTATTTTTCAGAAAAACAAAATTGCTGTGAACTTTCAATTTAAGAGAAAATTCTATTTGTGCCAAGAAGAATCCTTCTGATACAAGAGGATTATGCCATTTTCTCCAATCTTTTATCAAATCACTGAACTTTGCATTTTTAACAACAATTTAGAAGATTATAATTCTTGACTAAATGTTCAAGATATTTTTACTTATTGCTTTTATTTCATAAATAATTATAATTTATAATAAATCTTTTGTTAAATTTAGAAAAGTAGATGACCAAATCTAAGGGTCTATTTCTCCTGAAAAAACTGTTACGTAATTTATGGATGGATCTTTACGTGGAGCGAAAAGTATTTTGTAAAATACTTCAGGAGCATCTCTAGAGGACGATTTTGGATTCTCTAATATTTGTTTTAAATTGAATTTTACCTCCTGCTTTAGCTACTGCTTGTTGATCTTTCGTGAGAAACCCGCGTACATCTGTATTCCAGGTTGAAGAAGCTTGTCCCGATTTACGATGCAGAAGTACAAAACCAGCTTTAAAACTAGCTTCAATTTTTTCTGATGTTTCTGTGAGAAAAATATTTAGTTGAAAATATATATTCGTTGAACTTATTTTAGAAGTATTCCCGACAAAACCCTTTTTTAAGAAAACAAATTTCTTTGTCTTTCCTACTTAAGCACGCTGTAATTCAGCTAATTCTTAGAATTTTTATTTATATATTCCTAAAGGTGGATAAAACTGTGCAGATACGGGTAATTTTGGTAATGGAAAATTCTGTGCAAAGTCAAATTGACATCACAGACTGCTATTTTCAGATATTAATTGCTTTTCTTATTGCTGATAAATTTCGGCATTTGACCTGTGATTAATTAATTGTGCGTTTTACTCTCATTCTGTCTCATTTTTATAGCATGTGTTGCACATGCTATAAAATTGAAATTGAAATGCGAATGATTTTTAAAATTGACTTTCTGGGCAATACTTCTCAGGCTGAATTTATGCGTGTTCCTTTTCATTCTGAAGAGGTTAAGTTGCTCTGCATTTTTAACAAAAACCTTAGTTGCATAAGTAAGCATACAAATTTCAAGGACTAAAAGAAACAATATAATGCACGAAATACTCGTAATATTTTGTAGGAAGCTTTTTTCTACTCTTTTTTTAACCCTATATGCACTAAGAATCAAAAATAATTGTCAAGAAATAAATTTTATATTAAAAAAACTATTAGTCAAAAGATTTTTCTTGCTCAAAATTCGCTTTATTTCTCATGAACTTTAAGATGCGTGATTTATGCAACGAAAAATCAAAAACTTTAAACCTTTCAGCAAAACAAAAAGGTACATAGCCTACTTAATTTAGCAGTTTTAAGATACCGTGAAGAAGATTTCCTGTAAATTTTTTTAATGGCTATTTTGGGATTATTCTGAAAATGTAAAACGCTACAATATTTTTTCTCAGAAAAAAAATGCACAATCCAATTTTCTGCTTAAGAATATGTACTTTTAAGCTAAAATTCAAAACCTGTTTTCAGTGTGAGCAAGCAATCAGCATGAGCAAGTAGCATACTCGTTTATAGCGAATCATAAGATCCAGCTATAAAATATAATACATACATTTTTATTAAAGAATGTTTCCAATTAACCCTAACAGTTTGCTGTTGGTTTCAAAATAAAGATAGCTTAACCGTGATTTCAAATTCACTTTGTATTTACATTATTAGGATATGACTTGGACTTATAAATTGGAATAATAGATAAATTGACTGCTACTACTATTATTACCTGCTTCTGCCAGTGTTCTTTGCTGATGGTTTCCTGGCTTCATCAGCCCCCTAAGATTAGCCGTTATATGATCCAATCGTGGTAAAAGCGCAGCCTGATCTTCTTCTGTAAAATATAATATACGTATTTTTATTAAATTTAAATTTGCTATTGGTCCAAACTAAATATAGCCAAAATGTTATCCGAAAAACTATTAATATTAACACATGACTCTAAGAACGCGCAGATTTTGTCCGCGTCGAATTTCAGGATGACGCACTGCACCCGACAATTATTGGTCACTAAATTTGGCCAAAGCTTGGCCATTGATATTCGGAAATTATTGTTCTAATTCAAAAAGTGTATGGTTCATACCAATGAGTGATACACAAATCATTGTTGCAGTTGGGTGCTCTGGATTTAAAAATACACCACGATAGATCAAATATTTTTTAAAAGATAACAAATACGAAAAATTTTAGACATGCGCTACATTTTCCACAACCACCCTGCTCAAAGTTGAAACAGATATTTAGCAAATAGCGGGGACATCTGTGAAGCCATGCGCAGATCCAGAAGTGACCTGAGGGAGGAAGGGTGATGTCGGAAGATTATGTATACATCGAGATCTTTGTCAAGTTAAATTGACCACGTGCAAGGGCTAGATTAATTGGATTTGTTACAAATTAAATTTCATGAATTTGCTTCTTTTTACTGATTTTTCTTCATTTTTCAACAAGAACAAAAAAAGTGAATGTAAGAAAGAAAATCCTGCAGACCCATAAATTTGCTACTGGTCCAAACTGAAGATAGATCAAATGTGATTCCAAATCAAGACAATATTAATCAAGGTAAGGTTTGATTTTATAAGTGAAGGGTTGAAGCCCAAAAATCAAAGTGGATATTTTCGAGAAGCCCAAAAATCACAGACTCTACTGAAACTAGGGGCTTCAACCCTTAACTCATAAAATCAACCTTTCTCTAGCACGTATGGTATATGACTTTGTTAAAAAATAATAGTTTTGAGAATTTTCTAGTGTTAATGTAGTCTCTGATTTTTGGGCTCCTCGAAAATATCCACTCTGATTTTTGGACTTCAATCCTTAACGTATAAAATCAACCCTTCTCTACCACGTATATATGACTTTATCAAAGTATAATATTTTTGAGAATTTTCTGGTGTTAAAGTAGTCTCTGATTTTTGGGCTCCTCGAAAATATCCACTCCGATTTTTGGGCTTCAACTCTTAACTTATAAAATCAACCCATCTCTACCATGTATATATATATATATATACATGACTTTGTCGAAAATTAATATTTTTGAGAATTTTCCAGCGTCAGTAGAGTTTATGATTATTGAGCTTCTTAAAAATACCTACTCCGATTTTTGGTCCCCAAAACTTGACGTTAAAAAACAGTTCCTTTTTAACAATCAAACATAATTTTGTGCAAACCAATCTTTTTCGGAATATTTCAGGCTCTGATATTTTTCGAATTTTACGGTTCAAATGGAATCTCTGATTTTTGGGCTGTTCAGAAATGCCAACACCAAGGTTTAAGTTTTTATTATTAGGTTCATGTTTTTTTCTACAGCTGTGGTTTTTCTAATATAATGTTACGTGCATTTGAGACTCTAAAATGAGCCAAAAATCTATTGCATTTTGGATTTTGCAAATCTTATTTTTTGCAAGGGGGTGGTTTTTTGAAAATAGGGGTAGTTTTTTTTTATACATTTTTGAGCCCAAAATAAGCCCAAAATTCTGGTTTTCTTTGTTTTTTCCGAATTTGATTTTTTACATAGGGGGTGGTTTTATATTTTGTAGGGGTGGTTTTTGGAAATTGGTGGTTGGTGCGTTTAAGAGCCCAAAAAAAACCCAAAATTCTGACGTGTTTGATTTTTTTTTCTTACAATTTTTATATAGTGGAGGTGCTGGCTTGATTCAAGTCAGCACCTCCACTCAAAATTTGAATTTTCAGAAAAAGTAGCGTAGCCCAAAAATCGGCAATACAGCCCAAAAAAGCCCAAAATTTTGACATAAAGAAATTTGGGAATTTCGTTTGTGGAGGTGCTAGCTTGATAGACCTACACCTCTAGGTCTATTTTTGACGATTTTGACTTTATAATAACATAAAATAACAGATCATTTCACGTCTTCTGTTAAAATATTATGTATTTTTACACAGTACTTAAAAAGAAGAAAAAACGAATTTGTCAATTTCATCAATTTTCGGGAAAGATAGCTCCAGCGTGTTTGAAAAATGTTTTAATCAGTCGAAAAAACATAAAAATGCGAAATAATTATTAATGCTGTACAGAATATTGAAATTTTAGATTGATTCTTTTTGCAACGCTGCCTCTTGACAGAACGGAAAGTTTTGTAGGTTGATATAAAAGTTCGTGTGTCTAAAAGGTTATATTTGTTCTTAATAAATAAATATATTAGACATAATTGATGAGTATTACTATGCTAAGTGTTTTTTCCCTTCAATACACTGTATATTTATATTTTTATCTTTCATTTATTAATTCTATAAGTATGAAATAATTTACAGGTTTTGAATTTTACATAATAATATTCCACAGAACCATAAAAAAACAGATATCTTGTAGTACAAATTTTAACGATATTATCAATAAAAAATTCTTATATTGAAAGAAAAACTAAAAATATTATTTAGAAAACCAACATGTGTACATAAATTATTTTACAAATTTTCCACCATAAATTGGATTAAATTTCCTACTTTTTTATATTATTGATTGAAAAGTACTAAATATTTGTAATCAATATGTTTTTTAAATTTCATTCGGATTATATTTATATATTTTCTATGATACACATTATTCATAAAAATATTTATATCTGGAACGTAAACCATTTTTTAAAATGATATGTTGAACATGATTATTAACCATTTTTTTCATTAAAAATCATTTGCAGTTGATATGGTCTTTGATATTTCTTTATGCGTTAGCATACAAAAATTGTATTTTCTTAATTTCTTACAAAAATGATCAAAATACTTGCATTTTGAGGAAACAGGGCTGCTAAGTATAAACCTCTTCATATTAGCTAACATGAATTTCGACAAAAATTTGATGTAAATTTGTAGGCCAGAATTTAAAAAATTTACTATAACCATTTTCATAATTATCTGCAATATTTATAAATTTCGGTACGTATTTTAATCTTTAATCGGTTCTTCAGAAAACTTGGTTAAACAGACATCTGCAATCTGTCCTCAAATTATAGGCATGTAGCTGGTAAAGTTTTTGCCAATACTGATACAAACTTTTAAAATGTTCAGATGATTAGCGATTATTTCCTGGCGAATGAAATGTGAAAAAGTAACATAATCATATTATCATTTCCAAATTCTTCACTCTCAATAGCTCTCAGTCAATGAAAATGAAATAGAAAATTCTGGAAAAAAATGTGGTTTCGTTGATCTTTTCTGTGCACAATAGTGAAATTTAAAACCAAAAATAATCATTTGTTAATAATTTGTTAACAAAAACGTAGGGAGGTGTCATCTTTAAAACTAAGGAACTACATAAATTATTCTTGAAGCAAATTACATATTTTTGGCTTCTGACACTGTTGTATGTATTTTCAATGAGCAAAAAGTTGCAATTGAATGTTTAACTATTATTTTCTTCTTGAAAAAATACAAAAAATCTTTACGATACTCGAGGCAATAGCATTCTCAGCAGGGCATTCTGCTGGTGCTACTGCTTTAACAAAAACGCTACGTTTTTGTTAAAAAAGTTATTAAAAATGATTATTTTCGGTTCTAAATTTCAACATTGTGCACAGAAAGGGTGGACGAAAGCATATATTTTTTCATAATTTTGATCATTTATTTTCAGTGACTTAAAGCTATTCAAAGTTAAGTATTCTGGAAATGATAATATGATTATGGTACTATTTCATCTTTCATTCGCTAGGAAATAATTGCTAATCATCTGAACATTTTTAAACTCTGAATCAGTATTGCCGAAACCTTAACATGCGACACGCATATTATCTCATATTTTTAGAATTCTTTTCTTTTGAGATTTTTATGAAAATCTGTACAACAATCGAGGTGCCTATATTTTCTGGACAGATAGTAGAGCGGTACAACAACTAAACGCGACAAGAAGCGGTACAGCCCTCAAACGCGACGTGGATCAGTATTAATTGGAGACATTGAATTTATAAAAAAAAATGTTCCACGACGCACTTTTTGCAGATAAACCATTCAAGGACATCCTTTCGATATTGAAAGGATCAGCATCGTGATTTTCACGGAAAACTACAAGATGCCGAAAGTTGACGCTTCTGTATTTTGTAGTGAGAGGTTGGTGTTATCAGATTCGGTTAAATACCTAAGGGTAATCCTAAATAACAAACTTTACTGGGTGAAGCACCTGGATACCCATTGACGTAAGTCTAGGGCCTAAAATTCTTGCATGGCTCTCCTCCACTGGCCTTAAACCGGGGCTCTTAAAGGTACTGGCCGTGCTTGGCTGTGATCAAATACTATTGGAAGAAAACTGCTAGCAGACAGATCACGATCTGCTCGGTCAGCCAAGTGACATTAAATGCGGTAGGAAAACCAGACATACAATCAGAGTTGGTCTGGGAATGCAAAATGACATTAAACCAACTTGCAGAAAAAAGTGGCTCTGATATGGGTTTCTGGTCACACAGGGATCAAGGGCAACGAAAAAGCGGAATAGTTGGCACCGAGAATACTGGGAATACTGGGAATACTGGGAATACTGAGAGCAAACCTAGGGCTACCGAAGGACGAAATCCATCCTGGGCTCTACGTGCAGAATGGACGGAACCAGGGAAATCCTGGGTTTGCCAAAGAAAGACGTAAGGACAGTGGTTCAGATGTTCACTAGACACAACCACTTGAACTACCAGATTCACAAAATGGGTTATAATCTCACGACAGAGTGTAGAAAATGCGGCAGGGATAATGAAACATCCCTGCATGTATTATGCCAGTAATCGGCATTACCTAGACTCATGTAGCAAACTTTTGGGGCACAAATGAAAATTCAACTATTTGGTGAAAGCGCTGCATGATATTCTTCTGTAAATATAATATAGTTATTTTTATTAATGAGTTTTGTCAACTACATAAAAATTTGCTATTGGTCTAAACTAAAGATAGCCAGAATTTGTCACCGAAAACAACTAATATTAAGATATGACTCCTGGAACACAAAAACTTTGTCCGGCTCAAGGTCGAATCTATATCAAAAAATTTTGCCTCGAAGGGCTTTCTGGACATAAACCATTTCCCGACATCTCTTCGATATTAAAAAGAGCAAAACAAAATTTGGTCTGTTAGGAGATATAGTTCAGTGAACATTTGCACGATTTTGTGGTATTCCATATGTCACTAGAAAGGGCTAAATTAAAATGTAAAGCTCTCAAAAGTAAATAATGAAAAAAACATTGAATACCAATAACTCAGAAGAAATAATAAATTAATTTATGAAAAGAAATATCGATTGAGAGCAAATTTCCCCTTGACCAGTAACTCAGAACAAATAATAAATTAATTTTTGAATTTCGAAAAAATATCGTACGAAAACAAATTTCTCCTTGAAATATTGTGTTTAAATTAAAAGTGCGTAAAAAGCTTAAAAAAAAGTCTCATATAAATATTTCATAAAATGTTTATCAGCGGAAACAGCATTTGTGATATGTTTGTAGGCGTGTGTAAGGTGCATTGGCAAAATAAAATATTGAGAAACAGTTTTATTTGCTATTTCAAAGGATAAATCTCATTTTTTAAGTTTTCAAAGTATACTTTGAATATGGCGATTAAAATTTGAGAACAAAAAACTTCAAGCATACTTTTATCTATAACGTTCATATTTCTTCAAAAACATCCGTCTTTTAAATTTTCTAAACTACATTATGCAGACCATTTTCTTTAATGAATGTCTACAACATAGCAAAAATAAAAAAAAATCAGAAAAATCTATCGTAGAAGACAGTTTTGTTATTTTTCCAAACAAATAATTGGTATATTGGGCCCTTTATTTAAAAGTTTTAACTTTTGCTGTCATATTTGAACTCTGATATACTACAAACACTTTTAAATTAAGTCTTAGAAAAATATGTAAAAACTTATGAATTTTAGCTTCAATTTTGGATACACATTTTCAAACTTATACATTTTGTCATAAATCCAAATTGAGCGACTACAGAAATACCCTTCTACACCAAAATTTGGAGCAGAATTCATACATTCAGCAGAATATCATCAAGGTTGACAGAAGATACCAGTAAATTAACATAAAAATCTCAAATTCAACCCACCAATTTCAAAAATTCTTTTGAATGTCCGCAAACTAATTCCTAATTCCAATAAATTTGTACAACTTTGAGCAAGTCGAATGAAATTCCATAAATTTCGTAAATTAAAAAGATTGACAGATTTCGATCTTGCTATAACGTGCCTTTTAGGTTTAGGTTGAAAAGGGGGAAAGCTGAAACTTTTTGTTTAGAAAAAAAAGATGTGCAACTAATTTTCTTATAAGAATTCAAAACTTGTTTCGAAGGTCTCCAAGGGTCAACGCTGATCAGTGAGAAAAATGTATTGGTGGTTCAGAAATAAAATTTGGATTTTTTTCTAAATATCAGCAATTTTTAATTAGTTAACATAATTCTAATATACTAACGTTGTCTGCTAGAACCTGAAGCCCCGTTGCTACGATGCGAATTCTGGTATGATATTCGACCTAATCGTGGTGGCAGCTCAAGGGTTCCATCTGTAAGGTATGATGAAGGGATTTTTATTAAAGAAATTTTTTAATGAACCCCAAAAATTTTAAATCGGCGAAACCAAGACCCATCCCATATCATACGCAGAAAAGGGATCTGTATCATCTACAACAAAATAAATACAAATATTGAAAACATGACTTTTTAAAAGATTTATAAGAAGTTCAGTTAAATCTACTGATTTTCTGTATATTTCATTTATCTTTTAGTATCTGTATATTTGACTAAAGTTTTTGTAAAATCTACTTCACCTAAAGTCTTCCTAAATTTTTGGATATTTTCATAACTTTAATAAATTTTTATAAATTGTTACATACGTTAGAAATTATTTTGACGCAATTTAGAAAACCGACGTCAACTGCAAAAAATTGAAAAATAAGTTTTTTATATCGTTCGTTTCGTGAAAAATATACAGTCGATTATTTGAATAATTCAATACATTGTTAATAACTTTAAAAATATTTATTGCATGATTTTCAGTAAACACAGTTAACTGCAAAAATTGGCGATTTGTAATTTGAGAAAGAGAGGAACCGATAACTGATCGCAAACTGCAGGTGTAAATCATAGAAAGGAAAAAGTTCAAGAAACTGTAACGGACATTTACGCACTTTACTAAAATATAGGGCTATCTCGAGCCATCGTGATTTCGAAAATGTCCGGGCAACCTCGAGAAAAATGCTTTGAATTTCGAGAAACTTCATATATATATTTACTTTAAGTTACCAAATGAAAAATTATTATTGAATGTTTGTTATTTTTTATGATTAACAATAATATCAAAGTAACGGAATTTATATTGTTGAAAAATGTACAAGGTAAAAAATAATATTTTTGAATAATTTCAGTTTCTTAATGTGGAAACAATTAGTTGTAATTTTGAAAAATTCGTTTTTGAAATGTTCTTAAATTGTAATCCAAGTACGAGGGTAGTTCAATAAGTCCTTAGAATGGCCAACAGATGGTGCGCGAATCGCTCCAAATCATCTGTTTTCAGTCAGCACCACTCCCGACTAGATATATGGTGCAGTCACAGTCCACATCTTCTGAGT
>NC_046663.1:40545593-40573472 GCF_010883055.1 Belonocnema kinseyi
ATAGAGCTCCAAGGAGATTATGTTGAAAAATAAAAAAAAAAATTTACCCAAAAAAAATTGTTTTTATACTTCATTCTAAGGACTTATTGAACTACCGTCGTATATTTAAAGTGTTTCCATTTTTAATCGATAATTTTGAGTTTTTATGATAATTAATAAATAATAATTATTTCCGCTAGAATGTCGGATGAATTTTCATTCGAAAAATTTAATAAAAATTTATAACATTTTTATCTATATTTCAGATTGACAAAAAACGCTACCCTTTTATTTTATAAAAATGCATAAAGTTATTATTCTAATAATTGAATTAATGAGAAATCTATTTATTTTAAATTTTAGAATTTTTTATTTTAATCCTTCAAAGTGGAAAATAATTAAAATGTTCGATCTTTCAAATTGATTCTGGAATTCATCAATTTTGAAGATTCAAAATTGAAAACTTTTGACGTTTGATCTTCCAAATCATTACAATCATGGCGTTTTTATTCATAAATATTTCAAAATTAAACAGTTTTCATTTTTAAATCCTAAAATTGAAGAGTTGTAAATCGCGAATTTACAACATTGAACAATTTTTCATTGCAATCTTCAAAATTAACCTGTGTAAAAAATGTTAAAAATTACATGCCTTCAAAACATAATTTGTAAAATGGAATAATTTGTAATTCAATTGAAAAATTTCTAGTTGTAACTCTTAAAAAATGCAGAGTTTTAAATTGGACAATTTTCAAACTTACAATTTAATCATTATTGGAGTTTTTAAGTTAAACAATTAAAAATGCTATTACTTTAATATTTTTGATTTCAAGTTAATACATTTTTAAGGCATAAAATTGCAAACTCTCGTCTTTTGTTCATAAAATTCATCACAATTTAAGAATTGTTATGTACACATCTATCAAAACTAAATACTTTTCAATTGTAAATCTCCAAAACTATATATACCTAATCTGTAAATCATTAAAATTGCAGAATTTTCGATTGAAATTTTTCAGAATTGAACTATTTAAAAAAAAAATACGTCAAACTACTTACATTTAAAGTAGGGGAGATTCACTCGTGAGTAAATTCTAAAAAACGACTATTTTTGCTTTTTAAAATTATTCCTTATTCTTTGATAAGTTATATATCGCAAATTACATACCGTCCTCGGCTAGTCGAATTGTGGATACTCGCTAATTATTTCGATATGCTCTTAGGTACTCGTTATTTTACTGATTCTGAAATAATTTCATATATTTGAGGTATTTTTTATTAAAATATTGGTACTCAAGAGTGAATCGCCGCCCGCTTTTAGAATATAATTTTTGAAAATGGATAAATTTGCATCTTTTTCTTTCGAAATTCACGAATTTTCAATTTTAACTCTTTCAAATTTCAGAACTTTGAATTGCAAATCTTTTAAAATTGAAGACATTTGAAATGAAATCATCAAGATTGAAGAATTTTAACCATAAATCTTTAAAATTGTGGAACGTTAAATCGTAAATTTTAAACATTTACATTTCAAGTTTCATCAATTTGACAGATTAAGAATTGAAAATCATGAATTTCAGTATCATCCTAATTTAGGAATTGTCAATTTTCTCTGTTTCTTTCAATTTGCAGTTAACGGTATTCTTCCAAATCAGGGAATTTGTAGCCTAAGCTATAATTTATACGTCTAGAGGAACCGTTACTCAAAGTTTTGTAATTAATTTCCACAAATTTAATTTTTCGCAAATTAGTTCAAGTCTTTTTTTATTATTATTTCATTTTATTAAATTCTCCATAAGATTATGTTTTTTCTTATTAAAAATTCAAAACTTATTTCCAAGGTTTCTAGAGGTCAACGCCGTACAGCGAGAATAAATTATTGGCGGTTAAGAAATACCATTTTGATCTAATACGTGTCCAGCATGTCTTGGTTGTTGTTGAAGTGTCCACTCATCTCCTCCACCTGTAAGATATAATATAGGGATTTTTATTAAAGAATTTTTGCAACTAACTTCAAAAATTTGTTATTGGTCGAAAATAAAGGGAGCCCAAATGTAATCCGAAAGTCAGTTAATATTTAGAAAAAAAAAGGTTCAAATTCAGATGAAGTAAATATATTTAATATGTTATTATGACTTTTTCTTATCCAGTGTCTATTAACTTTGAACATTATTTAAACGTTAGATTTTATAAAAAGTAAATATATTAACTGGCAAAGGTTAAAAATATAAGATTTTTATGTGTATTTAATATAAACTGAACAGTTTATAAATAGTAAAAAAATCTTAGAATTATTTGTAATTACCTTTCTTGCCATGTATAAGATAATTATCCCAGTAATCGTCTCATTAAAATTTGAATATATTGCTTAAGTAATAAGTTTGACGTGACATTTAATGATAAAACTCAGTCAATTTTAACATTTTATTATAGCAAATAGAAATTACATGCAGTCAAATTAATTGAAAAGAAATAAAATTAGAATCATGATTAATGGGCGAAGTTTTGTCCCTTAAGATGTGTAAATTATGCACATTTTTGTTTACTGATTCAAAAATATCAAAAAATTCAGAAAATCATTTTCTCAAAAGAACTGGTAAGATTCCCTGCGACATTTGAACTAATTGCGATTAATGAAAAACAATCCGATTTAAGTTTTCAATCCTGTTAAATCCTTTTCAACTCGTATTTCAACCCAAAATTGAATTCCAACCTCAATACATGAATCCGACTGAATCCGATACCACTCCGAATGAATAAAAATGAATTCAAAACCAAGCTGAATGAAACACACACCAATCGGAAACAAATTTTTATTCTATCTGAGTGAATTTGTATCCAATCCGAACCAAACCTTTATTCTTTTTAAATCTGTTCGTCAACATAAACTTGAATCCTAACACATATTATAATCCTGTTCAAATCCGTGCTGCGTTTAACTCGATAAATTCGAGGCTCATCCAAAAAGTCTTTTTAGTCCTTCTTAATTTTTACAAAAACATTAACATCAATTGGATTAATCCAAACACGTCATTAAATTATTTACATTCCCAATGAATAAATCCCATTCTAGAAAATCTTTAAAATTTTAACGGTTTTCACGTATCATTTAACGTGTTATAGAAATCTGAAAACGTATCAAGTTTTGACAATATTATCACTAATGGTTATTTATTATTAATTTTTAAGTTTTCGCGTATGTTTGACCGTTTTTGAGATCATTCAAAATTTGGATTTTTTCCTTTGAAGAATCTTCTTATTGGTTTAACTTTGGTGACTGAGGACCCCCCCTTGTATAAAATTTTGATTATTTGATCAGTTTCACGTATTACCGGTTGCGACATAATTCAACAAGGTTTTTTTTAATTTTAAATAATACTTTCAATCGGGTTATTTATGGCGGCCGAATACTATTATCCTTTACAAAACGCTGCAATTTTTCAGTTTTCGCGTATTTCATCGTTTTTTAAATAAATCAACATTTTTATTTTAAAAATCAGTCTACTGGGTTGTACAAATTTGGTCAGGTCTCGTAAATCTTGTAACGTTTCCGAAGAAAATAAAAATCAAAATTCGTTTTTAAATCTTCAATCATTTTATTGGGTCAGTTCAAGTTTCTCCAAACCCCTTAAAATTGGCTGAATTTTCATACATAGCTGATCGTCTTCGATGTCATTCAAAAATCTGATTATTCTTTTAAATTTTTTTAATCTTTTAGTTGGGCTAGTTTGAATAAGTCGAAAATAAACCCTCTATGTAAAAGCCTTGAAATGTACATAATTTACACGTTTTTCTGACCGTTTTCAATATAATAATTGAAAATATGTATTTTTTAAAATATTTTTTTAATGGTTTAGGTTGAGGCGGTCAAGGACAATCCCTCTGTAAAATATTTAAGATTTTGTCACTTTTCACACAACCACGACCCTTTTGGAGATACTTCAAAATTTTATTTGTTTTCTTCTTCGAATTTTGAACAGTTGCTTACTGGTTTTGGTTTAGGTGGTTGATGAATATTCTCCTTTAGAAAACCCTGAAAATGTTGTTTGTTTTTTTTTCGCATTTTCCACTGTTTTCGAGATAACTTGAAAGTTTTATTTTTTTTTTAATTTTGAAAAAACTTTCTTCCCCTTCACCTATATTTACAGAAGGTGAAAATGAATTATAACTAAATCGATTGGAATTCACTTATTACGAAACTCATTTTCAATTATTTTATTAATTCATTATAATAATTAGGCCATAAATGTTAAGTGTTTTGAAATTCGAGCCTACTTCAATCATCGAGTTATCGAAACTGTTTTACATGATCGAATTATCGAATCTGGCACCGGAAGTGCTGAATATTTCCTGAGATAAGATATTTTTCATTGAGATCTAGGTCATTCTTGAAGAAACTTTTAGCATAGAATTCAATGGTGACCTTTATTTTGATCCTGACGATGACCTTCAAGGTCAACTTCTAAGTTCAGTCTAACGTCATTTTTAGTTCAGATGATTGTCAATGTCAAAAGGAGGTTTTCAATGGAAAAAATGACCTTCAAATGACATTGAAGGTCATCTACGTTTTATTTAACATAATTCATTACATTTTCAACTACTTTTTAATATTTTATTACAGTTATTTTAGTGTTTCGACTATAAATAAGTTGGTGTAGCAAAAGATTGTTTATTAAATAAAATTATCTAATTTTTTTCCCAGAATCGAATAGTGATATTAGTTTTTCTGTATATTAAATATTGAAACAAATTGTTTACATAAAAATTGTTTGAAAAATTTAACAAACCTTTCTATACGAATATATACGATATATACGAATCTAGATAAAGTCTATCAAATTTAGTCGACGTAATTTATTTTTAGAATCCACTTTCTAAATCTGAAGGCTAGATCTAATCGAAACAACAAAATATATCTTTTTAAAATATGCTTTTAAAACGCATTACAAAATTTATGATAATTATTATAACCTGATAATATGTTAATGTTAAAATTATTTTGAAAACATTTGTTCAAAACGAGCTTAGTTAATACTTCATAAAAGAAATATCTTTCGAATTCGTCTATATAAACAAAAAATACAGATAAACGTGGTTTTCATGCTAAAACTTACTTCTACGCTACAAATTTGATTTTCATCTCTTGTATTTTCTTTATATTCCAATTGTCAAATAATAAAAAATATACTAGTGATGGTTTTGAAAAGTTTCATTAGAAAAAGGACAGTGCAAATTTCACACCTATTAGGCAAATACCACTGTCCGACAAAAAAAATTTTTAGTTCAGGATCAAGGGAAAGTTAATGTCAAAATAAAGAAAAAGATTGGATCGGAAAAAATCTCTACTCTCAGACGATTTTGGAGTCTCCTTATCCGAATTTGGCGATAGTTTGACCCCTTCAGGTCAGGATGAAGGTCATCCCAGGGTCAAAATTGAGAAAACCATAGAATTAAACTTATGGGGTCGAACTGGCGCCAGAATAGGTGTCCGTAACCCTAAAAATGTCTAAGAGTAGATGCTTTCTCCAGTTTAATTTTTTTTTCAATTTTGATTATGTAATGACCTTCACCCCGACCTGAAGGGGTAAAAATAACCTCGGATTTGAGTTTAGCGATCCCAAAAACGTCTTAAAATATTGGTTCACGAGGATTGAATGATTTTTTCTCATTTTTATGTACTCTTGTCCTGGATTCTGACCGGATATGGTCAATTTGACTCATGGTCGGTTTCAGCGACCCCAAAAACGTTTAAGAGTAGAGGTTGTCTCCGATCCATTGTTTTTCTTCAGTCTAATGATTTTCTGCATTTTGACCTTTACTTGACTTTTATTCTGACCTGGTGGAGTCAAACTGAATTTGGGTTAGGAATCAGAGACTCAAAATATGTCTAAAAGTAGAGGTTTTCTCCTAGATAATGGTTTTCTCGATTATGATCTTCAAGTGACCTTTATTCTGACCTGAGGGGGTCAAACTGACTCCGGTTCAGGATTCAGCGATCTAACAACCTTATAGGTATGGTGGTTAGGCTCAGGTTTTAGAATTTTTTGTATGGGGCTATGTACTCATACATTAATTAGAAGTAGTATAAAACTATAAGAGATGGAGATAAATATCTTTACTTTTCACGTCTGGGAGTCAGACAGGAAAGATTCAAAGAAGAAAGAACTTTGATAATTAGGTTTTTCCTTGTTTGAATTAGGCTGAATGTTAAGCTATGCGATACATGACAAATCTGATATTCTATGAAAGAATGGGATTGTGTAAAATTGTCCTCTTTATTGAAATAATGAGAAGCGGAATAATTAGAAGAATGAACCTAATATATTAACATTAACTATTAACCTATTAACCTAATATAGCCTCATATTATAAAAATTAGAAGTTTAATTATCGATATTTCAAAACTGAAAAGCGTGAAAAATCTTTTCTTATCCCTCGAATTATAGATTCAGTGAGACCGCACAGTGGGATGAAATCAAAAAACGAGATTGAAATCAACGTGTAGGTAGAAATTCCTAAACGATTTTGGATTTTTTAAAGAAAAATCCAGCATTTTTATAAGCATTTTTTCGCCTTATTTTTTTTTGTTCCAACTTTTACGTTAATGCAAAGAGTTAAGGAAAAGTATAATTTTTCGTTCTTTCTGTCCATCTTCGTGAAATTTTTTTTCTATGATCAGCATTGCCAGACCTAATGCACGGGGATAGTTAAAAGTGAACAAAATTATTGCATTGTTAATTTCATTGTTATAAACAAATTAACTTAAAAAATAGTCTACACTATGGATTCTTTATTTGAAAAATAAATTTTTGCATTACAAATTACTTGCTTTCATAAAAAAAAATAATACTTGATCATTAAAATTTGTCATCCAATATTTTTTATTAATTTTATAAACAAATTATATAAACAAATGCCAGATGTGGACATTTAAAGGTAAAAAGAAATGGTTTTTTCTCCTATTTTTCCTGAAATTGTGTCGCCAATAAGGTTTAATAATGATAAATTATCATACGATATTTTTTATTAATTTTAAAAACAAATCGAATAAACAAATGCACACTGTGGACATTTAAAGGCAGAATAAAATATTTTTTTCCTGATTTTTGTCACATTATGTCGCCAATGATATTTAATGATGGGAAATTATCATCCGATATTTTTAAATTATTTTACAAACCAATGGCCAGTTTGGGCATATACAGACAGAAAGCAATCTGTTTTCCTAATTTTTCTTGAATAATATTGCTATTGATGTCTAATGAAGACAAATTATTATCCGATATTCTTTATTAATTTTTTTAACAAATTATCTTTTTTTCGCAACTTGTCTAAAAGTATGTTGTCTAGTTCTGTAATTGTTTGTAATTGTTGTTTTTTTCAATTTTCGTAATGTATTATTCTAAGGAATTGTTAAAGGTGGAAATTCGTACAGAAGCAATTTGCTTAGAAAATTAATAAAAAATATGAAATAACAAAATATCACGAATAAACATAATTGGCGCGATCAATTGAAAAAAAATAGAAAAATAAAAGGATTTTATTTACCTGTAAATGTCTAAGTTGTAAATTTTGTTGTATAATTTGTTCATAAAATTATTAAAAAATATTGGATGATAATTTTCTATCATTAAACATTATTGGCGAAATAATGCGAGGAAAATTAGAGGAAAAACGATTTCTTTCTGTCTTTAGATGTCCATACTTGTTCCATGAATGTTCCGGCTCCGCCATAAAAACCACCCTTCTTATATTCACAACAAAAATGTAAAAAATGACAAGTTTGATTTTAGAACTTTGTTGAAATATGGAAAAGAACCTAATTTTTTTATATCCCGAATTTAAAAGAAATCATCAAAAAAAAGATACCTGCGCGCGGGCACATTCTCATTACTTGCTGGGCAATAAATTAGAACTGCAAATTTTTTCCATTTTTTTAAAAGGCTTTCAAAACACCTACGGCTTTGACGATTACACTCTCATCACAAAACTCTCACTCAGTAATAGGTGTCCAATTAAAAAACTTCATTAAAATAATTTGCAAATCTTGTTCAAATCTACTAAAAATAACGCTTTAAACTTACGGATTTCTTAAGAAAAAAAATTGCATATTTTTGAAAGTGATCCAAATTTTTGAATCTTTTTCTAATTAACAAATTATATGAGAATAGTTTTGAAATACATGTATTTTATATCTAGTGAAAATTTGGATTAATATTTCTTAAAATATTAAAATAACTTCTAAATATATTGGATATCTAGTGAAGAATTTAAATGACATTTTTCAATCGTATCTCTCTTTGTTTTTTAATTGAAACGACTGTGTTTAAACATCGGAGATTTTGCACAAGCTAACTTGCGAAGTTTGAATGACCTTGACATGTCCATCAAGGTCAAGCCTTACCTATGACCTGACTACACTTTTTAATGTAAAATCTTCCCTTTATTCGAATTTCGATGTCAAACAGAGTCGTTTCAATTAAAAAACAAAGAGTGACCTTGATATGACCTTGATGGTCATAGTCAAGGCCACTCCGTGGTCACTATTTAATGTAAATTGTTTGAGTAAGCAAGTAGGATAAGAGGATGATTTGCACAAGCTAGCTTGCGCAAAAATGTTCGGCCCATATTGAAGTTTAAATGAACTTGATACGTCCATCAAGGTAACAAATCACCTATGACCTAAATACAATTTTTAACGTAAAATTTTTCGCTCTTTCGATTGTCAATGTCAAAAATGGGCCATTCCATTTAAAAGAACAGAGGTGACCCTGAAATAAACATGAAGAATATGGTCAAGGTCAAAAATAAGGTCACCATAGGATTCCTCGTTGAAAGTTACTTCAAGAATGACCTCAACCTTCTCCAAAAAAATTGTACCTAAGGATTTGTTTGGCTGTCCCGGTTTTTTTTGGACAGCCTGTATAACTCTCCTAATTTGCTTCGAAGTTTATATTTTTATTTGGATAATTTGCAATTATTTTATTCATATATAACAAAATTTGACAAAAAATTCTTTAAATTCGAATTTTTTCAGTTTTAAAAATGCTTTAAATTTTTATATTTTGGTTGGAAATATCTGCTTAACGAACTTAACCTCCGTTTTTAGAGGCTTTAGGAGTTTATCAAATGTTAAATCATTGGACAAATCCTTCAGAACAGACAGGTATACAGACAGACATACAGACATACATACAGGCAGACATAGCTGGGCACATACATACAGACACCCATGCATGCATACAAATATGCATACAAGCAGACATAAATACAACCATAAACACACACAGACGGACCTAAATACAGATACGGACAGACATACATACATAAATATAGACAGGCATACAGACATACATACATACAGACTTACATACCGACACACAACGACAAAATTTTATTATTTTCGGACTTTGTAAGTACCGAAACGTAAAGATCCGTTAAAAACCAGAGATCGAAAATTTTGATGATTACAATACACTATCATGAATGAGAATGTAAAAATATAACATTCAACCTTTACGTGTGTTATCAAGTATCACAAAAATTGTACTTCGTATTTATCTGCTACTGTCTAAGTATCTAAAAATGTGACTTCTTTCGGTGTGAAAATTGTAGAACTAAAATTTTCACTGGACATTGAACTAAAAATTGTACGAAATATGCACAATGATAATACGATATGTTTTAAATATGTTTCAACTGAAATGGAAATTTTTGAGTATAGACGATATCTGCATGTAAGATATTTAAATGCATGATTAAGTTTATAATATATTGTACTTACGAACAGAATTGGGAAATATTAAAAAGATGAAGAATAGCAGAATAAAAGTAAGAATTTTCATGTTTTTAGAAACCGGAACTATTTGATGAAATATTTTTGACACATTAACTGAAAATATCGTGAACTGATTTTGCTTGTATATATACTCGCTTTCAGGTCATATTTAAAAATAGGATTACTGCATTTATGTGGTGAATTAGCATTTTTCTCTTACTAAGAATCTACATCTGTATTTACTGTTCTTGGAAATTGTAGATATTTGCGAAGTAGACTCCATGCAAACGTGTCATTGATAATTGGTGCACATTGGGGAAAAATGACTTTTTTGGTTTAAAATAACGTGAAGCCCAAAAATATTGAATGATTTGGTCAAAGAAATTAAAAAAAAAAAACTTATGACATTTGTAAGATAGTTGTCGAGCAATATTTTTACTTTAGGCCTTAAATTTTTTGCAAATAAACAAATAATACGATACAATGGCCATCTTTTCTTTTTGACGTTCCCGGTGATCATCAATAGCAGGAAAATGGTTCAAATCGACCAAGTTTTATAGAGGGACATTAGTTAAAGAAGTTCAAATATTATATATAATAATAAGCAAATAATATTTCTATAAACAAATTATTTGTTAAAAGAATGTTTTCTATGGTTTTTCATAATTTGTCGTTGTTTTAAGTTATATTGCAAGAAATTCGTATAAAAACAATATGATCATGAAGAAATTTCTTCTTGAGATTATGATTTTGAATATTAAAAGCTAATTGAAAGTTTAAGATAAGTTTAAGATCATTTTTGCAAAATTTATAATTTGTTAACTAATGACACGATTTTTAAACCTAATTTAATAAACTTATGCATTATTGGGGCAAAATTATTTTTTTCAATGCAAGTTCCTTCAGTTGGGAACTTCATGACTATTTTAGGGACTCTTATAATAATTATTTGATAAATTGTATGATTTTTTAAAACGAATTTAATATAAAATTAAATTAATCAGGCATTTTCGACAGAAAAGATCACTTTTTTTTAGCTTTTTCAATCAGGAACTAATTTCAGAAAAGTTCATAATTTTTTAATGAGTTTGAAAATTTTTTAATACAAACTTAATAAAGCAATTCATTATTGACGCATCTGTCGACGAAAAAATTCTCTCTTTTTTCAATGTCAGACTTTTTGACTGTGATTTTCTTATAAAATTCAGCAACATTCATGATTATTTTATCAACTTTATGATTTTTTAAAACGAATTTAATAATGAAATTCATTAATCATGCATGTGTGGACCGAAAAATCAGTATGTTTCTATGCCAGTCTTTTCCATTAGGATCTTAACGATAATTTCATTAGCAATCATAATTAATTGATAAATGTTATGATGTTTTTAACAAATTTGATAATCATATGTATTCTTTGGGTATTTGTCGATGAAAAAGTATTTTTTCAATCTCAGTCCTTTCAGTTTAAATTTCTCATTACTCTCATTGCTTTTTATAAGGCTGCAGATGCCCCAGTAATGAATTTGTTCATTAAATCAGTATAAAATTATCATAAAATTAATTAATTTTTTTTTTAAATTGTGCATCACGAAACTAATTTTTCTATCAACAAATGCCTGATTAATGTAGTTGTTTATTAAATTTGTTTAGAAAAATCATGAAATTTATCAACTAATTATGAATGTTGCTGAAATTTGCAAAAAAATTATAAATAGTGAGACTAATTACTTAATTAACAAGTCTAATTATAAGACTAATAAACAAATTATGAATTTTGCTAAAATTATATTAGTTTCTGACTAAAAAATTGTCATCGAGAAAAAACGATTTTTCTTGGAAAATGCCTGAATAATGAATTTGTTTATTGAATTTGCTTAACAATAATAATCTTTAGAAGAAATCTCTTTATCGTTATACTTTTTTAATCCAAATTTCTGGCATTGTAATTTAAAAATGTTTAATAATAGAAAATCGTAGAAAACATTTTTTAAATAAATAATTTGTTTACAATTTATTTATTTATTATATAATATCAGAACATCTTTAACTAATGTTTGTCATCATTTCCTAATATTTTTTATCTAAAAAAAATTAAAAGCCTATTTTAAAAATCAGGTTCGACAACTCGCTTAGAAATATTATCAGCTTTTATTTTAATTTTGTTGTTGTCCAAATCGGTCAATATTTGTGGGTTGTATGTTATTTTGAACCAAAAAAGTAATTTTCTCCCCACTTTGCGGCGACCAGCTGCCAAAACAGACACAAATCCAAATAAATTCGAGGAAATGTTTTTCAATTGAGGGCTTTTTGTTTTAATCGTAAAGCATAACATTAAAAATAAAAAGTAAATTTTTTCCTTGAAAAATGACACAAGGTTGAAAATTAAAATATTTTTGTAGAAATGTCATCTTTTTTGATAAAAAATGAAACTGTTTGGTTGAAAATCAATCTTTTTCGGTTGTAGGCTCAAATATTTTGTTGAAAATTCGTATTTTTTGGTTGAGTTTAACTGTTTTTTCTTTAATTTATATCTTTCTTGGTTAAAATATTAAATATTGCACTTATTGTTAAGGATAAATATTGTTTTGTTGAAAGTAGTACTGCTTTGTAAAAAGTAAAGGTTTTTGTTGAAAATTCATCACTTTAGTCAAAAATACATGCCTTCGATTGAAAATATAAATACTTGGCTAAAAACTCGTTTTTTTTAAATTTATTTTTTTACTGAAAAGGCAGCTATTACATTCTTGGTTCAGAAATTAATATTTGCACTAATAAACTTATCTCTTATGATACAAAATTCAACTTTTTGCTTGATTCTTAAACTCTTTTGTTGAAAATTTACAGTTTTTATACAATAAAATTTAAAATTAAGAATTCAGTGATTGGAGTTTATCCACACTGTCAAATTTCTTCGACCGTTAATATCATTAATGAGAGAATGTGTTTTATTCTGCTCATACGGTCCATCAATTTTAATTAATATAACCAAAGTACGTCCCTCTGCAGTTTTAATAATTATTTAATCTAGATGAGAAATAGAGCTAGGATATCGTCTACGTATCTTTTATAAAGAATAGGTGTAAAAGTTACAAAATTCAGAGCCCTTCTCTCTGAATCTTCCATTACTGAATTTGATACAATAGGGGATAATGGGGAGCCCATAGGACAACCTGAAACTTGTTTAAAAAATTTATTATTTAAAGAAAATACTGTGTTATTTAATACTGTCCTAGTGGCAATAATAAATTCATTTTTGGAGATTTTTGTTAAATTATGGTTTGAATTTAATTTTTCTTCTATGCAATCTAATGCAAGGTCCATTGGGATATTATCAAACATTGATACTACATCCAATGAAACCACAAAATGTGAATCCGGAACTTTAACATTTTTCACTTCTTCTTTTAATTCCAAACTATTCTTTACAAAAGCCTGAGTTTTGCCAGAAATTGGTTTTAAACCATTTGCAATGTATTTTGATTAATTATAAGTTGGTTAACCTACAGCGGAAACAATCAAACGCCATTTTAAATCTATTTTGTGCACTTTTGGTCAAGCATATGCTTTAGAAACAACACTGTTAGTTGTTTTTAATTTGTGAGGCATGTAATCATTTCGATTTGCAGCTACAGTTATATTAGCCTTATCTGCTTTCGGTACTATTAAATCCTTATGTTCATTTTGAAACTTTTCTAAAGGTTCATCAATTTTATTTACATTATTAAATTCATTTAAAAAATTGTGATTTGTGATTATTTGAGTTGTTCTTTTTCTAATATTCAATTTTAGTTCTTCATCTTTTAAATTTTTGATGCAATTTTCCACATTAGCAATGATGTTATTTGTCGGAATTTTATTAACATTGAAAGGAATACCATGTTTATTACCTAAAGCCAAAGTTTCAGCAATTTCATTTGGGATTTGTATATTTGATCAATTTTTAATGCACTTTTTTAAACGAAACTCTGTATAGTTCGTATGAGATTCCAAATTTCTTTTTTTTAATAAGTCAAACTTTAGTATACATTTATTTCTTTTTTCATATTTTAATTTATTAAGACTCAAATTTTGTGAGTTGAAAAAAGTCAAAATTGAAATGTCTTTCACAATATTTGAAAAACGGTACTTTAAACGATTAGATTCATTTCCTAAATCTTTTATGTTTCTCACCAAATTATTAATTTCGTAGTTTAAACATTTTTGTTGACAAATTAACTTAGTTCTTTCAAATTTAGGAATTAATTTATAATTTAAATTATGTAGATTACATTTGTCTGTTTGATGTTGAATATGTGCTGCAATTAGAGCTTCTTTTCTACATCTGATTAAAAAAGTGCGTTGCTCCTTTAGATTAACCAATGTTCGATTGGTGCGTATCCAATTGATTGACCTTCTTTATTATTAAGAATTCAGTAATTGGAGTTTATCCACACTGTGAAATTTCTTCGACCGTTAATATCATTAATGAGAGAATGTCTTTTATTCTGGTCATACGATCTATTTGAGTCTTAATAAATTAAAATATGAAAAAAGAAATAAATTTATACTAAAGTTTGATTTATTTAAAGAAAAAAGAAATTTGGAATCTCAAACTATACAGAGTTTCGTTTAAAAAAGTGCTTTAAAAATTTATCAAATATACAAATCCCAAATGAAATTGCTGAAACTTTGGCTTTAAGTAATAAGCATGGTGTTCCTTTCAATGTTAATAAAATTCCGACAAATAACATCATTGCTAATGTGGAAAATTGCATCAAAAATGTAAAAGATGAAGAACTACAATTGAATATTAGAAAAAGAACAACTCAAATAATCACAAATCACAATTTTTTAAATGAATTTAATAATGTAAATAAAATTGATGAATCTTTAGAAAACTTTCAAAATGAACATAAGGATTTAATAGTACCGAAAGCAGACAAGCCTAATATAACTGTAGCTGCAAATCGAAACGATTACATAACAACAGTTGACAATCTATTAAAAAATGACATTTCATACAAAAATTTAACAACTAGTCTTGCTCAAACTGTGGAGCAAAAATGTAATGATATTGCAAATAGGTGGGAAAAGAAAAGGTTTATAAATGAGTTCATGGCTCGAAAAATTAACAACAAATAACAGTGTTGTTTCTAAGCATATGCTTTACCAAAAGTGCACAAAACAGATTCAAAATGGCGTTTGATTGTTTACGCTGTAGGTTCACCAACTTATAATTTATCAAAATACATTGCAAATGGTTTAAAACCAATTTCTGGCAAAACTCAAGCTTTTGTAAAGAATAGTTGGGAATTAAAAGAAGAGCTGAAAAATGTTAAAGTTCCGGAATCACATTCTGTGGTTTCATTGAATGTAGTATCAATGTTTGATAATATTGCAATGGATCTTGCATTAGATTGCATATAATAAAAATTAAATTCAAACCATAATTTAACAAAAATCTCCAAAAATGAATTTATTATTGCCACTAGGACAGTATTAAATAACACAGTTTTTTCTTCTAATAATAAATTTTTTTAAAAAGTTTCAGGTTGTTCTATGGGCTCCCCATTATCCCCTATTGTATCAAATTTAGTAATGGAAGATTTAGAGAAATGGGCTCTGGATAGTTTAAATTTTACACCTATTCTTCATAAAAAATACGTAGACGATATCCTAGCAATTGTTCCTACTGATAAAATAGATGAATTTATTAAGATTTTCAACAATATGGAAAATTCAATTGAGTTCACGATTGAAAAAGAGGAGAATAACTCTATTTCTGATCTAGATTTATTAATTATTAAGACTTCAGAGGGAAATTTAATAAAAAATTGTTATAAAAAATCATCTTAGTCAGGAACTTATTTGAATTATAATTCTCATCTTTTATTTTCTCAAAAAATTGGTCTAATAAAATGTCTTATTGATAGATGTGTTAAATTAAGTAATATTCAATTCCACAAAGAAAATTTAGATCAACTAAAAATTACTCTTGTACAAAATAATTACCCACTCCAATTAGTAAACAAAATCATTAAAGAAAGAATCCATAAAATTGATAATAATTTATCTAAAAATAAAAATGGATTGAAACTTATAATAAATATGATTTAAAGGATTCATTTCCTTATATTGAAGGTCTTTCTCAGCGTCTTAGAAGTGATTAAAAAAATATAACATTAATGTATATTTTACAAACAACCACACACTTAATAAGTTTTCTTTGTTTAAAAATAAAGACAAAGATAATAAAGAAAACTTATCTGGTTTAGTATATATGATAAATTGCAAAGGTTGTAATAAGATTTATATTGGTGAGACGGGTAGGAGATTAAAAACTCGTATTTATGAACACAAACGGGATTGTGAATTAGGCAATCAAAATACTGGTTTGTCACAACATGCATGTCAATTTGATCACTATTTTGATTTTGAGATTAATATTATAAAAATTGTATCTTTTGAAAACAATACACAAGAAAGAAAAATATTAGAGTCTATTTTCGTAAATAAGCTTATTACAAATTCCACCAATTTGAAAATTGAATTATGAAATGTAAATCAAATTTATCAGAATATTTTATAAAAAACGATTTATATATCAATTATTGCATAATTTTAAAAAATTGTTAATTTAATTTACTTTGGCGTACTCTTCATTAAATTCTCCATTTTAAAATCGGCCTTTCTTAATTACTCATGTAAAATTGACTTTATTTCTTATGTATTCGTTAGTCCAGGTTTGTCTTTCCAAACAATAAGTAACCTTTGTAGTTAAAATTGATTTTAAAATGTAGTTAATATTATTTAATTTGGAGCCTATTTTAATTTTGAGGCTTCAAACTTTTTAAGTTTTTATATGTTTGTCTTATATATTTAAAAAAGGACATTTCAAATTATGTATACAAACAAAAATTTTAAACTTCTGACAGTTAGCAAAATTGGCTCACTACAAAATTATGCTCCTTTGTGAGGAATAAATCACAATTGAAATTCCTTGTTTTGGATTTTAATATCAAAATTGTACAGGAAAATTTATACACAATACAATTTTTAAAAAATAAAATTGGTTAATTTTTTCAAATGTATGACATATTGTTAAAAAATTTTAGATTAGGTGACGTATTACCTTGAAGAAGACCTGCAACTAGGTTGAAACGTACGTTGGTTATATCAATTAAAATTGATGAATAAAGATTTATTGACATCTGAATCCATTTTTATTTATATTGGACCGTTTTACCAGAATAAAACACATTCTCTCATTAATAACATTTAAAGTTAAATTTTTCAATTGCAAATCTAACAATTCCAATTTGTATTTAAAAATTTATATTTTTATTAAAAAAAATCTTTTCTATCTGAAATTTCGACTATTTATATGAAAATTCGCGTATTTGGTGAAACGTTCCCTTTTTTGGTAAAGCATTCATTTAAATCTATTTAAAATTTATTTAATGGTTTTTAAAAATTCATCTCCTTTTTATTGAAAATACAGCCCCACAAAAAATGTCTGCAGCCCCAGCTAAACCACAATACTCGTACGTTACTGAGGTCACTGAATCCGCATCCGGGGTCAGTTTGACCTCAACAGATGAGGATCAAGGTCAGTTGAAGATCAAAATGGAGAAAAACATTGGATAACAGAAATCCTTTAGCCTCAGGCTTTTTTCGGGTTGCTGAATCCGAATACAGTGTCAGTTTGTCCCCTTCAAGTCAGCATAAAGGTCAAGGGAAGCTTGAAATGACAAAAACCATTGGATCTAGAAAACTATTTCGCTAAAACGTGTATGGGGTCACTAAAACTGAAGATGGGGTCAGATTAACACTATAAGGTCAGGATAAAGGTCAAGTGAAGGTCAATATAAGAAAAAATGATTTAATCGGCTCGAATCATTACTTTAAGACGTTTTTTATGTCGTAACATCAGAAACCGTGATCATTTTCACCTCAAAGGGTTGGTATGAAGGTCATCCTAAGGTCAAAATTGCGAAAACCATGGAATCGAACCTATAGGGTCGAACTAACCCCGGATACGGATTCAGCGACACCCAAAGCTTCTAAAAGTAGAAGTTTTCTACAATTGCATGGTTTTTTCATTTCTGATCTTAAGATGATCGTCACCCTAACCTATCGTGGTAAAAATGATCCAGGATTACGATTCAGCAACCACATAAACGTCTGAAGGAGAGTTTTTCTTAGATCTAAAGGTTTTCTTTATTTTGACCTTCATTTGATTTTGATCCTGACTTAATAGGGTCAAAATGATCCGGTTTCGAATTCAGCTTCTCGAAAAAATGTCTAAGAGCAAATTTTTTCTCCCATCCGATGGTTTTCTTTATTTTCACTTTCAATTGGCCCTTCTCGTGACCTGGTGAGTTCATACTTCGGATCAAGTTACCTCAAAAACGTTGAAGATTCATCTTTTAAGATAAAAAGAAAAGTCCGGTCACAGATTCTTAAAAAATTTAAATTTTTATAGTATTTCATTTCGCTTGATTGAAAATTCATCTATTAGTATGAAAAATTAACTATTTAATTAAAAAATTAATCACTAATCTTTTAGACATAATATTTTTCATAAATCAATGCTCCCTTGAATATGTGCAATTTGCTATGGAAAACTAGAAAAATTTAGAACCATAAAGAAATTTAAAAAAGAAAACATAATGTTGAAGAGGAGCGCATCAGAAATTGTAAGTTTTTTAAACAACTTTGTTTAAGCAATCCGAAGGCTATAATGTGCTCATGGAAACAGACTTGGTCGTGTTAACAAATTCTCAAGTTGGTCTTCTTTTTGTTTCAATAGTGATGAATTGCTACACAATCATGTCAATTTATTAGACTTATCTATTTTTTACGTTCTCCATACTTATAATTATTTTAAAATTATTATACATGTTCCTAAATAATTTTATATATTCTTACGAAGCAATTAGTTGTTTTTCACAATTAAATTAGGAAATATCTTGACTAATCAAATTAGTAATTTTTTACCAATTCTTAGTGACCCGATTTTCTCTATTTAAATTTGTGAAATTTTACTAGCAATTAGTTAAATTTGAATAATTTTGGTTCAGAAAAGATGTAAAGTATATTTTGTTTCAAAGAAAGCTATAAGACAAAAATAAAGTTCTTTGGACACTCAACCTCATCCTTATTCAAGGCAAATCATTTTTACAGTTTGCTATATAATTTAAATTCTTTGTGGAATTTCAGAAAAACGTATAACCGAACAGAATTTGGAGAATCGAAAATAAAACATTTTTTTGTCATGTATTTCATTTTGGTAACCTTTGTTTAATTATTGTATACAGTCCTATATAATTTTTTTACCAAGCAATTAGTTTTTTACTCTAGTGAATTAGGATAGATCTCAACTACTTAAATTAGTAAGTTTCAACTAATTTTTAGTGGCTTTTTCGTTAATCAAATATAGAAGACCTTATCAACATGTTAATTACCCAGAAATTTGTTTGATTTTACACACAAATAAATTAATTAAAAAAAAAAAAATTTAGAGATAGAGCGAATCCATGTAGTTACCAATTACAGTCTGATGACGGTCAGCGAGAGTAAAAAAATTGAATACAATTTTATCATCATAAAAAAGTACGATTTAGAAAATCGCCAATCTCTCTAAAAGTTTGGGAGATCTTTTTGCTGAAAAACTGAAATGCCGAGTAAGGAAAAATAAAAACTGCCGGCAATCAAAATTCTTGAAAAATTCAAATACAGGAAATTTTAAATTAATGCAAATAAAAAAAATGTGCACGCCGCGCAGGCACATTCTCATGACGCGCCATGTGCGCTGCTCGTTTCGCTCTTTTCGCGATTCGTGCTCTATAATGTATTAATCTCGCGCTTCGCGCATGACGGTGTATTCAGCTCGCGCTACGCACTCGGACTTTGTATGTACCCCACATTTGTGCGAAGCTTTTTGAATGAAAGGTCAAATCATCGACAACTGTTATTTGATGATTGTGAATTCTCTTTTGTTAAGGCTTCTTGGGCTTTAACGAACACATTCTCATCACGTATCGTATGATTCGCACTTGATTACGCTGGAAATGCGAACTTACCTACATTATGTTCAACTCTATTATATCAAATGTATATTATATTTATTTCTGCACGAAAGTCTGGGGCTGTTTGTTCAGATATTGCCAAATAAAGTACAAATCTTATTTTTAATGATTACTTTAATCATTATTTCTTATCTTACATTAAATTTTATTCTTAGCCACCTTGAAAAATATATACCATTTCAATAAAATTACACTATTACCATTCATAATATGCATTAGTATTGGAAGAAAACTATTTTGATTGTCTTATTATTTTCATCGAAGATTGCGCCTTCTAATAGAAAAAAATTATTGTTTAACATTTGATTGCAACTTCTGTTATTTTCCCTTAAATTTGATTTGTTTATATTCAATGTAGATATAATTCAGACGAAAAATCTTGTTAAATAAAATGTTATTGTATCTTGTGTCCTTTTTCCAAAAAGTGTATATTTTATTTTTATGTATTTTTATTACTAGAGTTCATGAGAAACTTGTAGATATTTTTTGGTAAAACAAGTTTTCCGTTTTAATTTTTTTTCGTCTTTTTTCCAAAAATTTAATTTTTTTATTTAAAATCTTATTTTTTACGATTAAAATCCGTCCTATCTAAAAATAATTAATAACAAATTTATAGATTTTTCTAGGTGAACAACACTTGTCTGTTAATTTTATTTGGTACATCCCTTACGCCTTTTTTCAAAACAAATTTTTTTTTAATGCTATTTTTTACGATTAAAGCAAAAACGACGTGTCTTATTATTTGTCTTAATTTTCGCTGCACATCCTATGAAAAATAATAAATAAAAATGTGTCGATCTTTTTTAGATAAACAAGTTTTTTCTCATCATTTTTTTCGTCTCTTGCATCGTTTTTCCAAAAATTTAATTTCTTTATTTTTAATCTTATTTTTTACGATTAAAACAAAAACTACGCATCCTATCGAAAATTAATTACTAATAAATTCGAAAATCTTTTTTTGGGGGGCGCAATTTTAGTTCCTTCATTTTTTTCGTATCTTCCATAGGTTGAACACAAAATGAAATTTTTTTATTTTTCACTAGTAAATATTACAGATTTTACTAGCGACAAGTAAGTCACTGATGATCAGTAGACGATTACTAATTCAATGATTTTCGACATATGCTAAAAATGAATAATATTTGCTAAAAATGAAAACTTGAAAAATAGAAAAGTTGAATAAAATAACACGATGTAAAAATATTTTTATCTGTCTATTGAAATAAGAAAAAGGCCACACTTAATTTAAAAACATCGCCTCCTGCTTGTATCAACAAAGCGCACAAAAATATTTATTTTTACAAGTTTTTAATTACTTTCGTTATATATTTCATTTATTTTTCATATAAAATTTCAGTTATTATGCAAAATTATATACTTCGAGGTGACTCATAATGAAAATTTGTAAATGTCGAATTATTTACGAGTAACATTTTAGAGTCATTTACAATTATAATTACCTAATTTTGTTTTCATCTTGCAGACTGGATTTGCCAGAAGCCTTACTTTTTATTATGTGAAAAGTGAACATACAAGCATATATCATTTGTAGAAGCCTTTTTTTATTATTTAAAAATTAAAAATACAAACAACATAGATGTGAGCGTAAACAAAGGTTTTCCCTTTTCTAGTAACCTAACACAAACTTGACCCTTTTCAAGTAGCCTTTCTTTTGTCATGTGGAAAGTAACAATATAAACGATCTTATTTCTAAAAACGTTTCTTTTTATTATATGGAAAAATAAAATCTAACCATATTCCTTTTCCAGTAGCCTTTCTTGCTACTTGTGAAAACTAAAAATATAAACAATTTTATTTCCAAAAAGTTTCTTTTTATTATATAAAAAATGAAATCTCACCATATCTCATTTCCCGTAGTCCTCGTTCATCACGAAGGGACAAAACATGATCTATTCGATTTTTGGTTCAAACTCCTCCTTTTGGATTGAACATTCAACTATTTCGTAGAAAATGTAAAAGTTTCATTAAATTTCATACAAGTTTTCTTTTTGGTTGAAAATCCAATTAAGATGGTTAAAAATGCTTCTTGATTCAAAATTATCGTTTGGGTTGAAATTTTAACATTCTCTGATTCTCAACTGTTTTCTTGAAAATTCTTCATTTTGGAAATTCATATTTTCAGTTAACAATTAATCTCCTTGGTGAAAAAAACTAATTTTCTAGACATAATTTTCTTTCTTGTTCTAGAATTAATTTTGTTTACTGCAAATTTAGCTATTCCATTTTTGTTTAAAAACACACTTATTTTGTTCAAAATTATATTTTTGCTCGTTAAAACTTCTTGGTTAAAAATGCATCCCATTTGATTAAAAATGCAACAGTTTGGGTAAAAATTAATCTGTTTTTCTTAAGAATTCAAGTATTTCTTTGAAAATTCGTTTTTTTGGTTCAATTCATCTGTTATTATTTTTAAATAAAAATTTTTGTGTGGATATATTAAATATCACATGTTTCATTTATCATTCATTTCTTTTCTTGCTTAAAAATCACCCGCGTGAAAAAGTTGCCTGTTCCAAGCATAGGATAATGCTAAACTTAATGATTAGTTTATCACTTAATTTCATGGATTCCAGAGATTAACGTTGATTATAACCACAATGACGAGTTCAGCTATGACTTTCTTAATTCTCTCTTTTTATCATTTCACATAAATTGGCCTAGTTTTAAGCGCATTTTCGAACTAAAATTTATATTTGGTTCCAAACCATCGCTCCAAAGATAAGTTTCGGAAATTTATTAAAATTTGTTTTAATCGATATTTTCTAGTTGAATAATAACATTTTTAAGTCAAGAGTTCCATTTTTATAAAATGCCTATTTTTTAAATTTTAGACAGAAAATCAATAATTCAAAATAACAATTCATAGAATTCCAGGAATTCATGTAATTTAAGAAATTAATAGAATTGATGGAATTCTTAGAGTACAAGAAATTCACCAAATTTAATAAATTCAAGGAATTCGGAAAAGTTAAGGAATTGGGGAATTTCGTGAAATTCGAGGAATTCTGGAAATTCAAGAAATTTTTGGAATTCAGGAAGTGCAATGAAACGAGGAACCGAAAGAACTCAAAACATGCAAGGAACTCCGAGAATTCAAAGAATGCAGGGAACGCCAGGAATTCAAGAAATTGGAGGGATTCAAGGATTCAAAGAATCGACAGATTCCAGAGAATTGGGGAAAAAAAGGGAATTCCGAGAATTTCAAGGATTTTGGGAAGTCATAAAATTCAAAGAAGTCAGGAAATATAAAAAGTTCAGAAAATTCAGGTAACTGAGAGAGTTATAGAAATGTACTGAAGTCAAGGAATACGTAGAATTCAAGGAATTCATAGAATTGAAAGAATTCATAGAATTAAAAAAATTCATAGAATTTAAGGAATTCATAAAATTCAATTAATTAAAATTTTGTAAACAATTTGGTCAACTCAGGGTATTTTGACAACTAGAAGATTTCAGAGAGTTCAAGGAATTCAGAGAATATAAGGACTTCATAGAATTCTAGAAATTCCTTGGGATTCCTTGAATTCAAGGAATGCTAGGATTTCACTGAATTCTAACAATTGAAGTTATTTGAAGAATTCCAGAAATTCCCTCTAATCCCCTAAATTCTCTGAATTGTTTAAATTTACAGAATTTCTTAAATCCTAAAAATTCTTTCAATTTACAGAATCCAAGGAATTCCCAGAATTTTTCGAATCTCTTGAATTACCAGAATTCCTTATATTTTTGAATTTCTTAACTCTCTGAATTTCTTTAATTCTATGAATTCCTTGACTTTTACGAATTCATTAAATTCTCTGTTTTCCTTGAATTTGTCGAATTGGCTCAATCTCTTGAATTCTCTAAATGCCTGAGATTCTCTGAGTGCCTTGAATCTTTTGAATTTGCTGATTTCCTTGAATTCTACGAGTTTCTTAAATTTGATGAATACCCTAAATTCTATGAACCTTTAAAATTTTGAGAATTCTGCGAAACGAATTCCTTGAATTACTTGAATGCCTTGAATTCGCTGACTGACTTAAATACTCTGAATTCCGTAAATTCCTTGAATTTTCCGAAATTCTTGAATAAAATAAATTCCTTGAATTCTACGAATTCTTTCAAATCTATGAATTCTTTCAAATCTATGAATTCTTTGAATTTTATAGTTTTTTTTTAAGTCTATGAATTTGTTAAATTTTACAAATTCCTTAAATTTCAAGAGTAAATATGCAAGAGTCAAGTTCCCAAACAAGAAAATTAATTGTTAACCGAAAAAATATCTTCAAAATAGTTAAATTTCCAAATAAATAGTTTATTTCTAAATCAAACATTTCATTTTTTCTACAAAATGGTCGAATTTTTAACCTAAAAGGTATTTTTCTACAATAATTTTTTTTTTAAGCCGAAAAGACGAATTTTCTACAAAACAGTTTAATTTAAGCCAAAGAAATCAATTTCAATTTAAAATAATGAATATAAAAAAATGAATTTTCAAGAAAATATTTCAAAAATTTAACCAAATATTTGAATTTCTAGCTAGAAATTTGATTTTTTAACCAAGAAGATTAATTTTCCACAAAATAAGTAATAACAAAGACAATACATGAATATACAACCAAGTACTTAAATTTTCAACATATCAAGATGCATTTTCCATAGTTTAATTTTCAACTGTAAAGGATCATTATTAAACTAAAAATGAAATAATAACAGTTTCAATAAAAAAATTATTTTAAACCAAAAAGATTAAACTTTTAGGAAAAAATCGTTGGGCAATATTTATTTCTTAAATATTTTAGCAATATTTAAAATGAATATTGAATTGAGGTTGCCCGATGATTCTGTGAAATCTACATTTTTAATCATATTTTTGTGAAGGTTATTGATTTATCGGAAGAAAATAGAAATTTGTTTACAATTTAATCAGTTTTTAAGATATTCACTCACTTTAGAGCATGTCATTTTAAAGTCATGTCAGCAAAAATAAAAGCACATTAAATTTCTAGTAAAACTAAAAAAGAAGAATGTTTTATCTGTTATACTTTGGAAGAAATTAGAGTTTACAGTATTGAAAACGTTTATTTTTCTGAAACAATTTAGCTTCAGTTTTCTGTGAAAAAGCATATTTGCTTTGCACTGTGCAAAAAAATAGTGACAATATTATAGTAACAATTTCTCCAGTAAATCGTAAGCGACATAGTGAACGAAATTCGAAAAATTAATTAACAAAAATTACAGAAACGAATTACTTTTCACGATTTACAGACAAAAATTGTTTATACCAATGAGATTTTAAAAAATGAATCCCGAATATCTTCACAAATATTTTGTGTTAATGGATAATGAAATTAATTAAAAGCACACTTTAAAAAAAATGGACCGGGATTTCGAAAAAATGTCAAAGATATTCGTAATCGAGGGGTCTTTTTATTCTTTAAACCATTCTATTTACATTAACAAGAAAAGAAACAATCCAAAAATTTTCTACATTTCTAAAATTGCTAATATCTACAATCTTCTTTATCATAAAAATATAAATAAAACGATTTCTTTCAATTAAAGTTATGAATTTTCGTTGCAAAAAAATTGATTTTAACGAAAAATGCAATATGTGATATTTCTAGAAAAACATTAAAAAAATTTAAAGCAGTTTCATTAAACCCAAATATATAGATTTTCTACTAAATTGATTGAATTTTCAACCCCAGAAAGACAAGCTTTTAACCAATTAAATGAATTTTTAACAGAAAATGATAAATTTATAACCAAAAACGCATGTTGCGTTTTGAGCACAAACAAATATCAATCACTTTTCCAACCAAAAAAGACAAATTCTCAACAAAACACTTGAATTTTGTACCCGACAATAATATTTTCAGACGAAAAGTTAATTTTCAATCAAAGATTTGAGTTTCAATCAAATAGACAAACTTGCAGTTAGTAAAATTAATTTAAAAAACGTAAAAAGGAATTCAATTTGCAACCTGAAAGGATAAATTTACAGTGTCTAATGTAATAGTTGACATATCAACCATTAATATTTTTATTTTAAGTGAAAAAAAAAAATTTTTAACCAAGAGTGTTCATTTTATCCCGAAAAATACGAATTTTCATTCGAATACAGGAGTTTGAAAATAATATTTTATAATTTTCTATCAAGAATATAAATTTTCGATCAATAATATAATAGTTCAATTATCCATTGAAAAAATTATTTGTCTACTGAAGAAATTAATGTTGAATTGAAATGATGAATTTAAAAAAAAGTGATGCATCCTTTTGACGAAATAGTTGAATTTTCTTCTCAATTGTCGAATTTTTTAATTATACGGCAGAATTTTCTGAAAAAAGTTGTATTTTCAACAAAATATTTAATTTTCAGCCTAACGATAAGTTCTTAGCAACAATTTGAATCTTCTACAAAATAATTAATTTTGCAGCCTAAACTATAATAGTTTAAATCGATAAAAGTTTTTTCTATTGCTTTTAAATTATTAGGCTAGAAAATTTAAATTCTGCATGGAAGGAGGGTTTTTGAAAATATCAAAAAAACGTTTCACGTAATTTTTGGATAAGGATAAACCGTTATTTATTTATTCATTTACAATTTTTTAATTTCATAATTATAACATTTATTCTTAATAATCTTAATCATTAAATTATTAGTTACCAAAAATCTGTTCCTTAATAATAATAAAAACTCATAACATTAGTTTTTTTTAGAATTAATCTTGCTATTATTAGTCTTTATCCATAATAATAAAAAATAATATTATTAGGTTTTTCCATAATCCCGAAAAACAATGTTTTTATTTACTCCAAAGTTATTGACTGTTTGAAAAAAGTGTTTAACACACTTTAAAAATAAGTACGAAATATTGCAACCAGTTTCGGATACAAATACAAATAAATACAATAAATTACAATAAAAATGTCAGAAAATGGTTATTTTTGTCTATTATTTGGAGAAATCTTGTCCTTTTTTGTATATTGTGAATTGTTTATTGTTAAATAAAAAATTAAAAGTTAATAACATTAGAATAGGATACCTGCATGTATGTGAAAATCTTCATAAAATCTTTTTTTTAAATAATTAAATTGAATTGATTTAAAATCAGTAGAATTTAAAACACTACCATTGTTATTATTATTATTATTATAATTATCATTAACATGTAATGAGCTTAAAACTTAATTAAAAAGTACAGAAATTAGAGCATAAAAATTTTTGATTTAAAATAGCGTCTGAGCCTGAAAATTATAATATGAAAAATTTGCCAAAGGAACAGTTACAAATTTTAATATTAAGAATAACATAACAATTCTTATTCGTCTCTTGTTTGTATACTCGATTCTGGAAATAAAAAATTAGGATTCATTATTTTAACCATTATTAAGTACAGCGGCGGATCCAGGCCTTGGTCTCGGAGGGGGCGATCGGGGCGTATAAGTCGAAAAAAGCAAAAAAAAAAAAAATATTTCAAGTTATAAGTATAAAAACTTAGAGCTCGGGGGGGGGGGGGCGATCGCCCCGATCGCCCCCCTCTGGATCCGCCAATGATTAAGTATGTCTAAAACAAATATGTCATAATAATTTAAAAACAAAAAATCAGTACCAGCAGTCTATCAATTGACCAATTATTGGATTTTATTATTTCAGCTGGTATTATAATTATAATAATAAATATATTGTGTATAAATTTTAGGAAAGGATTCGAAATATATAAGTGAATGTCGGTCTAGCACATTTAAGCTTACGTTTTGTTTGAATAAAGCAATTTTATTAGTTTTATTTAAGCGACGGATCTAAAGATCTGTTCTTGGTTACATTCCCAATTAAAAATTCATAGTTTGTCCTATTTAAACAAATTAAAACTTTAAATAGGTCTGAAAGACGTTGTATATTTCGTACCAATTTCCAAAATTGCAACACAATTTTTACACTTTTTAAATAACACAGGCCGACAAAATTTGACAAAGGTCCGGAACCAGAGACCAGACCTAGTATACCCGAAGGTTTTTGCTGCGCTGAATCCGAATCCGACC
>NC_046663.1:40573572-40585017 GCF_010883055.1 Belonocnema kinseyi
TTTAGTTTTTAAATTACCCGCAGAGCAAGCTGCTATTGTCGAGTTTGTTGATTACCCTGATTCGGACGGTATCCGGTAGGCCTCTCCCAGGCGTTGGCATTATTACGTATGGCAACGACAGTCATCCCACCGACTATTACGCCATCGAAAGGAAAAGGTTCATCATGCTTTGGAATCTCTGATTGTATAAGAAAAATATATTTATTAATTATGTTAAAAATTAAAAATAATAATGAACTCGAAACTTCCAAATTGTATCTACTAAGTTGCTTATGGTTTCCAACAATTATTTATTAGTTCAAAAACATTATACGTAACAAAAATAGAAATATTAATACGTGCCTCGAGGAACTTAAGGGGGTTTGAATAAATCACGTAGCCCAATTTCTGGTAATCCCTCCCCCTCAAGTGACCCGTTTACCCAAGTTTTCGTATAGTTTTTGTAATTGCGTGGCACTTGACGGAAAAAAGTCTGCAGGGAAGTTTCGCGGAGGAAAAACTTCCAGTGGCAAAGTTGTTTCTTGATTTTTAAGGAAAACTTTGAAACAATTTCAGCCAAATCATTCTCTTTGTTTAAAAGATACAAGCGATTTTTTATAGACGCGCGCGCACTCGAATTGAGTATATAAACGAATAAAGTGAGAAAATCGGCCATTACAGAATTGTGAATATTTATCTCGAGAAAAATATTAATATTAATATTATTTTCTACAAATCAGCCCAATAAGCATGTTTTGTATGGTCCTAAAGTAACCCTACAAGTGAAAAAATGGATTTTGCAAGTTTTCGGCTCTAATTACGGGTTTTTTACATATTGATGCTAGGTAGTGGCGGTTTTTTTGTAAATTATTCAATTTTTTGTACACTTTTCACTTTTTACGGTAATAATTAATGCAATTTATACCAAAATTATTTTTGAATCAATTTATTACTGTTTATAACAATATTTAATAAGTGCAAGAAGTTTGCTTTTTTTCTGAAGTGATTTACTTTCCTCTGCCTTTTTCAGTTGAATAAACCTTCTTTTTTATTATTCATTCATTTATTTGCTTTTGAGGTTATGTGATTATTCTTAAAAAATGTCAAACAAAAAATTTAAGATTTCATCTCATGTCCACAAAGTGGACAAAAAGTTGAAAATTTTAGAAAAAAACGCAATTTTCTAGCATTATTCAAATTGAATGAATAGCCTTTGTCACTTTATTTATTTATATATTGCTTCTCTGTGACAAAAAATTCAAAATTGCAACCCAAAACTCCCTTAAAAATTTAATGTCGAGCATTAAAAAAAAAAACTTGAAAATCGTTTAAGAAATACGACATGTAAGTGATTATAAACAATAAATTTATATTCTAGACTAGACCGCTTTTGTCGGTACTAAGGCACCGTACAGTGTGGCAAAAAAAAAACGTTCGTGGACAAATTGATTTTCAGAAGACAATTATTATCTGATTTTGAGATATTTTAAAATGAAATCTAATAAAATTTCGCATTTAAGTATCATGGCCAATTTTTAAATTTTTGTTTATTTTTCGTTTAGTTATTTAATAAAAAAATGAAAAAAATTGACTTTTGAAGTATACCGGTTTTTGAAAAATGCTTTGATTTAATAAAAAATACTACACAATATTATACAATAATATACAATGCAGTTGTTGAAAAAAATTATTTCATTGTAGTTTGTTATTTTTAAAATAAGCCGATCAATTCCGTTACCCGGAAAACAAAGTCAAGTAGTAATATGGCAAGGAATTATTGCTGACTAATTTTAATTATATTCCACAAGAGCAAAAAATTTTGTTTACAAATGCAATAGCCGGGAAAAATTCGTCTAACATATTGTTAACAAAAATAAAAATAGTGGATCGTTATCGAACTATCAGAAAAAGTAACAAAATGCGTTATTAACACATGATTGCAAAAAAAGTTGAAATGCAGAAAAACAGCTAAATTGTGCATTTTTTAATAAAGGTAGTTTAAACAATTTTTACTTTTCATTTGGAGGTAGAATAATATACTTAGGTTTTATTTTCAAGTAATATGTGATCGATTCCATTAAGAACTCTTTTTATTCCATTGAAAATACATGATATTAAAATTTGTTTATAAATATTGCTTTTGAAATAATAAATAATTTATTAACTTTTACTATTTTTTTAATAAATAAATAAATAAATTTGTACTAAATTTTTAATTGGATCATAATTGTCTTCTGATAATAAATTTTTCCACTGTGCGTCGACTGTACGCCGGTCGACTCAGTCGAGTGCGCGCGCAGCTATAAAAAATCGCTCGTATCTTTTAAATAAAAGGAACGATTTGGCTTAAATGTTATGAATGTTTTCCTTAAACATTAAGGAATAAATTTACCACTGGAAGTTTTCCGTTCACGAAACTTCCCTGCAGACTGTTTAGCGCCAAAGTCTGAGGAAACGATTCCTGCCGGTAATGGTTTGCAATAATTTTGACGTTTCAAATATCAGAAAAAAATATATTTTTAGAACATAATTGGCATCAGTAGAGCCTTTACTATTTACATAAAAACCGAGATCATTTCCTGGAGCAGAAGCCGATTTTTCGCGAGCCTTGTTTTAAAAGTCATAGATTTCGGTAGAATAAAAATTTCCGCTTTTTAATTTTTAGCAAATAAAAATTATAAATTTCATAACAAAAAATTCGAAATAAAAGTTATGCAACTCGTCGAGCCCCCCCTATTTTCATATTTTTTCTGCGGTAAACGAGATATCTAAAATGCAATTACTTCCTTTATATACAAGGTAACATATTTTACACATGTACAAAATTATCAAAATTAAAAAAATTCACTACTGTCATTTTTAAAGTTCACAATTAAAGAATATTGATGTGCTAATTCATAAAATTGAATGAATTTCAATTTTATACCTGAAAATTAAATATTTATAAATTTTTGATCTTCAAAATTTCAAATATTAAATAATTTTCTATGATAAATCGTCAAAATGGAACTTCATTCTAAAAAAACATGAGAAATTATGTTTCAAACTATGTGCAAACATTTGAAGCGGATGAATGTTTGATCATAAGACTGAAAAATTGAAGAAACTTGAATTTCTTGTCTTTAAAATTTAATAATTTTCAATCGCTAATTTGCAAAATTGAACTATTGAAAAAAATCTCAAAATCATACATGTATGAAACTATAATTATTGAAGATTAAATAACTTTCAATTTCAAATCTCTAAAATTGTAGAACTTTGAATTGTTAATCTTTAAAATTGGAGTGCTTTCAATTTAAAAAATTTTCAATTAAAATTGATACAAGTTTCAAATTTTATAAATGAAAATGTCGTCATCCTGACGATCAACATTTAAAATTTTTTCAATTTGAAAAACTCTTAACTTTTGATCGTCAAAATTAAGCCATATATTGAAAAAGCGTTCTAAATTACATAACTTTTAACCAAATACTTTCCAAATTAATTAATGTTCCATCGTAAGTTTTTAAAATTAAAGAACTTGGAAATTCAATAATAATTCTTAGTTTTATAATTTGAATTTTTCTTTCATTTTTATTTTCGATTTTGAAAATGTACATCCAAAATATTTACAATTTTTTACCTTTACGCGGAAAAAAAATTAATTATGATTTCTTAAATTTTTCTGATTCCGATAATCTATCAATGAAAACTTGTACCCATAAAACTATAAAACTCTTGATCTTGAAAATTATGTAAATTTAAGATTTCTTCTTTATTAATCTTCAAAATTAAAGAGTTTTCCATTGTAAATATTTAAAATAGTGCATGATTTTCAACTATAGAAATTAAAAATTAAACAACTCGGGGAATTTTTAATAGAAAATATTTTCAAAATGGATCTGTTTTGAAAACGGAAAATATCAGAGACTCTAAATTCCAAAATCACTCAGAAAAATATTTGTTGTAGATTAAAGAGATAGTTTAGCATAATTATGTGAATTTTACAAAAATATCATACAAACAGGTAAAATCATTTCATATGGGACAAAATTTTGTATACGATCAAAAAACATTTCGTCGAAACAAAGAAATTTGTGTTCTTCATCCTGCTTATTTTGTGTTGAACCCTTGAATATATTGTTTACACAAATATAATTATTTGGTTAGAGGATTACGTGAAGTTTGTTGCAAAAGACTAAAATTTTCTGTCAGAATATTCCTTTTGAAACAAATGAAATTGCTGTTAACCTGAAATTTAAGAGGAAATTCTATTTGTGTTAAGAAGAATTGTTTTGATACTGAAGAATATTTCTCTAAATGCTACCACACGTTTCCAATTATATAATTATTCATTTATTTAAAGTATACAACTCGAAGAATGATTTCAATGATAATGAACGAGAATTATAATGTAATAAATAAAGATTATACCATTTTCGCAAATATTTGGTCAATCACAGAACTTTATATTTTTAACAATAATTTAGAAGATCATAATTATAGACTCGGATATTGTTACATAATTATTTGATTTCATAAATAATTTAAAGTTATATTAAGAAATCATTCGTCAAATCTAGAAAAGTAGGCGACCAAATATAAGAGTCTATTTCTCCTGAAAAAAGCTGTTCCGTAATTTATGGATGGATCTTTACGTCGAGTTAAAACTATTTTATAAAACATTTAGGGGGCATCCCCAAATGACGGTTTTGGATTTGTTTACATTAGTTTGAAATTGTATTTTACCTCCTTTGGCAAGCTTTACTTCTTGATCTTTCGTAAGAAACGCTCGTACTTTTGTATTCCAGGTCGAAGTGGTTCTGGAGGGATTGATATGCACAAGCACTAAACCATCTTTAAAAGTAGCTTCAATTTGTTTTGATGTTTCTAAAAGCAAAATAAAGTAATTAATTATTTTATAAATATAAGATTATTACACTAAGAGCTACTAAATTGTGCTAAATTGTGAGTCTATTTACGAATAACCGAAGGGCGGTATTCTATAACCATTTATCAATTTTTGTCAATGAATTTATTTTCGAAGTATTGCCGAGAAACAATTTTTCTAGAAAACACATTGAATTTTTTTGTTTTGAATTAGGGTTCGCTGTGATTCAGCTATTTCTTAGAATGTTTTCAAGAAAAATTAACAAAAAATATTCACGAAATGCACTATGCCTTAATTAGTAAAGAACTAATCAACATTTTTGCATAAACAATAGTTATACATTTTTATATTATACATTGAATAAATCATGCTTTCTTATCTTCAATCTCATGGAACTTGAAGAGTATTTCGAGCAACAAAAGACTTCTAGAAAAATACGGTAAATCCTGGAGTGAGTGCCAGTTTTAGGTGTTGGTGAATTTTAATGCGTGGTCAACAGTATTTTGAAAATTTCCTTTTTAATACTCGAAAAAACCCTTTGGAGACAGCAGTATTTACAAACGTATGATTATTTTCACTAAAAAATTGCACGGGAACGCTTTAAGTTGGGAAGCACGCACTTTTGTCTTTCGCGCAGTTTCATAACCAGACATAAACAGAAAATGAATTTTATATAAAGGTATTAGACTACCAACTAAAATCATAATTCTCACTATTCTAATGGCAAGACTTGACAGTTTCAGATAGCGCCGTTTTTAATGTCTGATCACACGAAATAATCCGATCAGTTCCATAGGCTTCAGCAGGTATTGGAGCTCCACTACTGCTCAACGTGAGCTCGCCTTTGTGTTTATTGAGTTTATTCGCGTGGGCCTCCCGCTTGTGGGCCTCTCGCATTGTCCTAAAAGTGAATTTTAAAATGCATACGAACTTTAATTGTAAAAACTGTTTCTTGTACAAACTTTCAAGGTGCATCTTTTTTCCTCTTGCAGCAATTTTTACGTTTCATACTTTTGAAGAAATTGGTAAAAAGTAAATTTTTGAAAATCATTCTTTTTAAATCTTCTGTTAATTCAGCACGACTTTCGCATCGTCCACCTGTCAACTTTTTCAAAAGCTGTTTATTTAAAACCTGTTTTTAAACGTTTTCAACTCTTCTTTTTCCCAAACATAGAAAAGCCCTGCTTTTTCATCTGCATTCGCTTCAGCAGGGTCATAGCATTTTAACATTCTTCTGAAAATTAATTTTTTTAAATGACAGTTTCCGAGACCCTAAAAGTTATTTATGCACTTTTTCTAGTTAAAAATTTGAAAATTTCTGGTTATATTTTTCACCACAGCAGGCTTTAATAGTTTTGAACGATTTTTTTGGGATTATGATATCTATATCACTTTCTCTTTTAGATTTAGACTTTCTTGCGACAGAATAAAGCCTGTTAGAGATGCGACAAAGAGAGCCATAGAGCTTTAGCGTACGAAAGTACACTGAAGTGCTACATCTGCGCCGCAAAACAAGGTAAGATTCGGACATAAACTCAGCCGGGTACCACCTTACTACTGAGGATAATGCGTGCATCCTGGTTGGATAAAAAAAAGAATGATGCCAATCTGGCAATAACAGTTAAGAGCTGAAGTATAGCTCACTGGTTAATACTTGGGGGCTCTGAAGTAATGCGTTACTATTCAGGTGTAAAATATGATATACCTATTCACGTTAAAGAAATTTTTTAACGAAACCCAAAAGTTTGCTATTGGTCCGAAATAAAGATAGCCTAAATTTAATTCCAAAGTCAGTTACCATTTAGATGATTGAAACAAGACTTTTACTAATAATTGGCCTCCTAGATATGGGTGGTACCGGGGAAATGAAATACCCGGGGCGGACAAAAACCAGATAGGGGAAGAAACCCCGAATTTCAAATCAAACATGAGTAGTTCTTTGAAAAACGTACTACTCCAATAGAGTACCTATCTCTCAATCGTTTCCGATCGGGTGACAGCCCCGGTGGCCGATACCGGCTCCAAGGATTTTGGGGGGAGCCAAAAGAACGAAATAGACGAGCTACTACGGAAGCTTACGGATGCACTAAAGTTAGCACTTAAAGCGCTAAAGGGTTTCAGTCAAGCACTGGTACAGACGGGGCTTGAATTGCCAAACCCTGTAGATCCCAAGCACCAGCGATCGTGTTTCTGTTTCCCAGAAACCTTTAGTGGATCAGAGCTCCGCCGAGAGGACTCCGGTCTCGAACGCAAAGAGAAAGAGACCGGCTACAAACACGCCGAGTCCTAGTAGCGGAGAGATGCTCAGCCCTACCAAGAAGCCGCAGGTTCCAGGTGCCACTCAGGAATGGGTGGACGTGCCGAAAAAAAGAAGAAGAGAGATCGTTAGGCCCAAGTCGACACTGCGGAAGCCGGCAAAAGGGACTCTAGAAGAAGAAAGCGCCAAAAACCACGACCAGAGGCTGTTATAATACAGCCCGTAGTTGGTCGTAGCTACGCGGAAGTGGTTACGGACATTAAGAAGTCTGTAAACCCTGAGGACATGGGGGTGGAGATTAAGGCCATCCAGAAAACACTCCAAGGGGGTGTTTTGCTGGAATTTGGCAAGACTACCACCGCTTAAAAGAAGTCGGAATTTAGTGAAGCCTTGCGAGGCATGATAAAGGAGACCGGAGTTGTGCGTCAGCTAAGACCGCGGACACAAATCCAAATCTTCGATTTGGACATCACGACTACTGCAGATGAAGTGCAGACGGCCCTTCATACTGCATTGAAGTGTGAAACAAGAGATGATTTCATTGTAAATATGACAAAGAAGGACACCAGGGGGAGTCTGATGGCCTTCGTCCAGATGAAGGTTTCAGATGCCAAAGAGTTTTTTCAACAAGGGCATGTAAAATTTGGCTGGGTCAGATGCCGAATTCGGGAAAAAGTGCGTGCGGTTCGCTGTTCCCGCTGCTTCGACTGCGGTCACAAGGCAGCCGAATGCAAAGGTGCGGACCGAAGCAAATTGTGCTGGAAGTGTGGCACAGAAAACCACCAAGCAAAGAGCTGCATAAAAGAGCCAAAATGCGTTCTTTGTACAGAAAGAGGAGGTAACTACAATGTAGATCACATAATTGGTTCTGCCAAGTGTGTGGTCTACAGAGAGGCTGATCGAAAGTGCAACCAGTCGAGACGATGACGGTTCTCCTCCAGGGTAACCTTGGTTGCTGTAAGCTAGCCCAAGACTTAATGTCTCGGCTGGCTTACGAAAAAAGGCTGACCTCTACACTGTCAGCGAGCAGTATCAGAATGGGAAAGGCCAAAACTGGTACTGTGACGACAGTGGTACTGCAGCTATCTGGTTGGTCAACAGCAACAAATTCCCAGTGCAGAAACATGGAAAGGGAGACGGTTTTGTGTGGTTCTCGAACGGGATGGACACCGTCGTCAGCTACAATCTCTCGCCAAACGGCGGGATCGCAGTCTTTCGCAGAAGGATGGTAGAACTTGAAGATCTCTGCTCTACCATTGACTGCGATGTCATTCTTGCGGGCGATTTCAACGCAAAGTCCTGCGAATAGGGTATGGCTTGGACAATCCCGAGAGGCCGTGAGGTGACGGACATGGTGGCCAGACTGGATTTGACAATCCTGAACTCGGGAACCTCAACTACCTTTAGGAAGAGGGGCTACCGAGAGACCATTCTGGATATCACCATGGCCCCGCAGGGCACAGCGAGATGAGTGCACGAGTGGCAGGTGCTCGAGGATTATACAGCAAGCGACCACCAACACATCAGCTTCCGTATGGGCTGTAGGTCCTCGAGTGCAAACAGCTGTTGCATGAACGTAGGAGGAAAGAGGGACTGTAATGCTAAAAAACTTAGCTCGACTAAACTTCTTAGCACAATCGCTGAGAAGGGCAGTTGTATGTTGGGGGAAATAGCACACTTGGCCGCCTCCAGGAAAAACGTTGAGGAGTTTGTGGACAGCACTATCAATTTGATTGTGCAGGGATGCAACTCTTCAATGCCGAAGAGAGTCCTGAGATCCCAGAAACCGCCGGTATACTGGTAGACGCAGGAGATTGAGGAACTCAGGATTGTTTGCTTCAGTTTGAGGCGAAAAATTCCTAGGAACCGCAGAAAACGTAAAGACGCAGCCCAGGCCAACAGGGATTACATGAACGCGAAGAAGGTGCTCAACCGAGCCATCAACGAGAGCAAGCGCCACAAGTGGATTGAGGTCAGAATGGCCGTTGATCAAAACACTTAGGGACTTGGCTATTAGATCGTAACGGGAAAGCTATACGGACGTGCGCCTGTCGCAGCTATGGAGCCCAAAATGATGGAGCAAGTGATTGAGGAGTTATTTCCCAATCACCCAAGCCTCGACATCATAGAGGAAGCGCTGCCTGAAGCGGTCCCTCTTTTCACTAAAGAGGAACTGTGGACGGCAGCCTCCACAATGGTATGCGGCAAGGCGCCTGGTCCTGACGGCATCCCGATGGAGGTGGTTCGGTTGATAGCAAAAGAACATCCGTTCATACTGCTCAACTTCTTTAATTCCTGCCTTGCATCTGGAGTCTTTTGTTCCAGATGGAAAAAGCAGCGACTTGTTCTGCTAGACAAGGGTAAGGGGCCCCCGATCACGGCATCTTCATACACTCTGATGCTGACCCCTCTGTATGCTTGACGTCATCGGGAAGCTCTTTGAAAAGATGCTGCGTGCCAGACTGAGAGCGGCAGTTTAGGCAGCAGGACGACTCGCTGAAAACCAGCACGGCTTTTGTGCGGGCCGATCGACGGTAGGAGCTATTAGGAATGCTCTGCAGGAGGTAGAACAAGCCTGGAGCGGCAATCATCGTTCCAGGAAGGTTTGCATGATGATCACCTTCGACGTCAAAAATGCATTCAACTCTGTGAAATGGGTTGACATTCTTGACGTACTTAGAAGGCGGTTCGAGGTGTCAGTGTACCTTCTGCGCATAGTAGGTGACTACCTTAATGATAGGCAGCTCATCTATGAAACGACAGAGGGTACACGTACTACAGTTGTTACAGCAGGAGTCGCCCAGGGGTCAGTACTTGGACCTGACCTCTGGAACGTCGTATATGACGACGCTCTTCTGATGGATCTGCCCGTTGGTGCCAAGCTTATTGGTTTCGCTGATGACTTGGCGGCAATGATCAAGGCTCGTACGGGAGAGGAGGCAAGGCATCTTGTACAAGAGGTATCTAGGCGGATGGACAACTGGATGGAAAGTCATGGTCTCCAACTTGCCATCAAGAAGACTGAGGTGGTGGTTCTCATCAGACAGAGGTACTTTAAGAAACCATTCACAGCAAACATCGTCAGTCGCGACGTTGAAGCTGTGAATGTGTTGAAGTACCTAGGTACCTGGATAGATAAGAAACTCACCTGCAAGATTCAAATAACGAAGGCGGCTAAAAAGGCGGAAAAAATGGTCGCCATGCTGGCAAGGCTAATGCCGAACGTCAATGGCCCGAGAAGCTGCAAGAGGAGAATATTATTGAGCGTGCCGAACTCAATAATGCTGTACGGTGCCGAGATCTGGGCTGATGCCCTGAGACACGAATGCCACAAAAAAAAGCTTGTGGCTGTTCAAAGGAAGGGAGCCCTCAGAGTGGCATGCTCGTATCGATCCGTATCCGGACCAGCGGTGTTGGTCATAGCGGGATGTATCCCCATTGGCCTTCTTGCCGCTGAGAGGACAAGGATATACGAGGCCAAGAGGGTAAGTGACGAAAAGGCCATCGCGACCCGGGAGAGGCAACAAACGCTTCTCAAATGGGAGGAGCGGTGGCAGGCAGAGAACGTGGGTAGGTGGACTGCCAGGATAATAGGCGAAGTGAAACCGTGGATCAACAGGGGACACGGTGATGTGAACTATCACATCACCCAGTTCCTCTCTGGTCACGGTCACTTCAATGCCTATTTATTCCGCAGGAAAAGGAAGCCTAGCCCTATCTGTGATTACTTCCCAGGTGAGGTAGACGATGCAGAGCATACGTTCTTTGCGTGCACTAGATGGTCAGCAGAAAAGCGGGCCCTAGAAGAGGAGATCGGCGTTAACTTGACACCGGACAACGTCGGAACGCTATTGATCAGCTCTCAGACAAAATGGGATTCCATCGTCCACTTTGTCGAGAAGGTTCTCAGAGGGAAGAAAATAGAAGAGCAGCTCAGGGAGAGAGAGGCTCAATGGTACAGGAGACCACCTCACAGGGTCGAAATCCGGCGAGCCCGAGAAGAGGCAACTGTCTCTTCTGCCGAGGACGACGCGTACCCTAGCTGAGGCTGGCTGAAGGGAGGAAGCCGAAGCACGGCTTACTAGCCAATAACCTTGGACTCTGAAGTAATGCAGAAAGCGGTTCCGGAGTCGACGGTTGGCAGGAAAAGGAGTTTGGTTTAGTTGGTAGGCGCCGGTTTGGTGAGTCCCACACTCACATTCGTTCCTTGTGGACTATGTGCCCATGTGTGCATCTCAAGTATATATGCGTTACGTATATGTGTGTGATTGCACATATTGGGCTCATGGTCCCCAAAGTTCGAATGTGGTAAATGCATGAGCATTTCCCGTTTTACTCC
>NC_046663.1:40585117-40590927 GCF_010883055.1 Belonocnema kinseyi
TACTACTACTACTACTAGCATTATTACCTATTACGTTTGCTTGGGTGTCGATTCCTTGCTGCAGCAGCGGCCTCCATTTCTTCTCGAGCTCGGCATATTGTGCTCTCATAGTTGGCGAATTATTACCTCTAGCTGAAAAAAATAATGTAGGTATTTTTATTAAAGAATTTTTTCCGGTATATTGTACCGCTTCTAGCCGAGCTCAAAGTGGGTTATTCTTGATGTAAATATACGAGACCAAGGATTCAGAATTTTTATTTGTTGAATAGCTTTTAAATCCACGGAGGAAAAATGCGTGCACAATCTTTGTACAAACTGTATTTTACACAATAATCATCCTGAAAGTCAGAAATATGCCTTAAATGGTTAGGGGGGACGACTGAGAGGCTCTTTACTAAAATATACAAACTTGCGAATCTTCGTGCCATATACGCTTCGAATTTCAGGATTATTTAACGAGCCAGCCAATGAGTGGGCATTACATTTTGCTAAAGCTTGGTCACTGATGTTAAAAAAAAAATGGTTATAATTCAGAAAGTGTATAGTGTTGATTCTATGAGTAATACTCAAATTAAAAAGTGGTTTAGACGATTTCAAAGTGGTCGTACTTCAAAGGAAAGTGGACATTGATTTCGCAGTCCCGCTAAGGTCAAATCAAGGTCATATTCACCGTTTTCTTCGACCACGAAGATTTTGTACCCTAGTGCGTACCGAAAAAACAAAAAGTGGTTTGCACGAAATTTTAATTGCAATGAAAATTTTGTGTTGGCAGTCAAAAATACTTCCCTAGAGTTTCATGATAAAAAAATCCTTTCTGCCTCCGCATCGTAGATATAGCTAAAAATTAAAAAAAACTAACCGCTTCTTTAAATTTGAGCAGGAAACAATTTTTCTTTGAGATTTAAGTTATTAATGAAAATTGTTCAAAGCAAGCCGATTTACGCCTTTATAGACATTATGCCAGTAAATATTTTTTACCCACCCTAATTGACTTTGAAGTTTCAAAAAATCGAAAAATGTCTAGTTTTCAGCTACTTTCTGAGAGTTTCGGTAAACGCTAAAATACATAAAAATAATTTTTATTGACTTTGAAATACAAGAAAATATATATGCAATATTTTTTTTAAAGATGATAAATAAGAGCAATTTGAGATACTCACTGCATTTTCCATAACAACAATACTGAAAGTTAAAAGTCATTTACCATTTGGGCGCCAGAAAATTATATACAAATAGAGAGCTATGGCTTACCAAATTGACCCGTTGTATTGACTGGATTAATTGGATTTGTTGCAAATTACATGTCATAAAATTGCATATTTTTAAAATAATTTTTCTGCATTTTTCAATATAAACAAGAAAAGTGAAGGTAAGAAAGAAAATCCTGGAAGAGGCGATAACCGGGTTTCACATAAATGATCAGAGATTCCCACAAATTCCAATAAACAACAAATTTCGAAAAAAAATTCGAAGTTACAAAAGTTATAGAAATTTAAGTTGTCGTAAAAACAGTGGTTTCAGGCTTACTAATGTGCATGTCATTCATCTGCTTCTCCATCTGCCTATGCAGATATGCTTCAGAGGCTCGTTGAACTCGTGGTGCTGGTGAAACTGTAAAATATAATATAGGTCATTTTACTAAACAATTTTTTTAAAGAACCCCAAACATTTTCTATTTTTCCCGAATAAAGAAATATTGATGTGATTTTCAAGTAAAGTGAATATCAACCAACTTCACATGAAAATGAAAAAAAGTTATAAATTATTTGTAAATATATTTTTGTCAGGTATAATTTTTATTCAAAAATTTTTAATGAAGGACTTTCTGCAGATTGTCCATTCCCCGGCATCTCTTCGATATAAAAAATTGCAAGGCCAAATTTTGTCTCTCAGGAGTTTTAGTTCAATAAAAATGTGTAGGATTTTGCAATGTTCCATATATTACTGCAAAATGCTCTATTAAAATTTTAAACTCTCAAACAAAAATAATGAAATACAATAAAATAACTATAACTCAGAACAGATAGTTAATAATTCCTAAATTGAAAAATATGTTTATTAAAAACAAAATTTCACCCTAAAATTTGTCATCAAAATTTATAGGTCATAAATAGTAAACCGAAAAAGTCTAATGAAGAAATTTTACAAATTATACATTTTGCGCTCTATTATTTCATGTGACTTTATGAAGCTGTTTCTTAAGTCTTTTTAACTTTTTTAAAACGCGGTTGATAAAGAAAATTTGAGAATGAAAAACTATAGGTATATTTTTATATCTATAATTTTCATATTTTTATTAAAAATACTCGTTATTTAAAATATTATAATTTAAATTAATCTGATCACTTTTTAAAAATAATTGTGTTTGAAATGTTTAAAAAATCAGAAAAATCTATCGTAGAAGTCAGTTTTATCATTTTTTTAAAACAAATAAGCGCTATATTGAATTCGGCATTTAAAAGTTGTAACTTCTGACAGATAATTCAAAATCAGGAACCACAGAAACAACCTTATAAATAAAAATTTCAAGCACAATTCCTACGCCTAGTACAACATCATTGAAGATGTCAAAACATACCAGTAAATGACCATGAGCATCTCAAATTAAATCACAAATTCTAATAAATTTTGACAAACTTTGAAAAACTCCAATATATTTCCAAAAAAAATTTTAATTTATAGGAACTTTTTTGTTTGTAAGCGGTCTTTCGGGTGTCAAGGGGAAAAGGGTGCAATTAATTTTTCTACAAGAATATGTATTTTTTAATTTAAATTTTGAAACTTGTTTCCAAGCTCTCCAGGGGTCAACGCTGTTCAGCAAGAACAATTTATTGGTGGTTAGGAAATAAAATTTGGATTTTCTTCTGAATATCAGGAATTTTTTTGAGTTAAAAATATTAAAATATACTAACCATTTCTGCTTGAACTTGAAACTTCGTTGCTACGCTGCGAAATCTGTCCCCCTGCTGACAATCGAGTTAGCTGTGGTGGCATATAGTTAGTTCCATCTGCAAGATATAATATAGGGATTTTTATTACAGAATTTTTCAACGAACCCCAAAAATTTTTAATCGGCGACCCTCTGACCCTCCTCATATTGAAAGCCAAAAAAATTGGTCTGAAAAAGTTACAACACAATAAGTACAAAAATGGAATTCAGGATTTCTTAAAAAACTGTAAAAGATGTTTAATTAAATCTACTGGGTTTCTGTAGATTTCACCTAACTTTCAGTATCTGCTTAAAATCATAAAAGGAGTTTTTCATAACGTTGGGATAATAAGAAAATATTAACTGATTATTTAAATAATTTATTAATTTGTTAATATCTTTTAAAATAATTATTGCATAATTTTTGATAAACACAGTTAAAAGCAATGATTGGCGATTTGTGATTTTAAAGAGAGGTTTCAGTTTCGAGAAACGTTGTATCTGCATTTGTTAAGTTGCCAAACAAACAAATATTATTAAATATCTGCATTTTTTATTAATGATAATGATATTGAAGTAATAGAAGTTACATTGTTGATAAAAATGTAAAAAGTAAAAATAATTTTTTTGAATAATTTCAGTTTTTTAAATGTGAACAAATAGTTGTAAAATTTCAAAAGAAATTAATGATATCGTACAAATAGCCGACAACGGCGTTCGCGATCTAATAACCCCTGTTAAGAGGACCTCGTTCTAATTAATTGAAGGTTTAAACTTGGTGAACTTTATTATTTAATATTTGAATTTCTGTAAAACTAAGTGATTTAATTCAGACTTACAATTTAAAAAATCTTGTTTAAAATATTTTATTTGTATGTTCAATTCAATTTGACTGTAATCCAAGTATATTTAAAATGTTTTAATTTTTAGTAAATAATTTCAAATTTTCTGATACCTTTTTCTTTGGAATTTATTTAAAATTTTCGGTTCGAAACAAACGTTCTCTTTATTTATCTCTTAATTTATCGAAATTTATAACATTAATAACTTTTTAGCTGTTTTAAAGATCAATTTATAAAACATACAAAAATTATTTCTATAAATTATTATGATAATAATAATAATAATACTGAAGAGCTTTTAATTACAAATAATCAAAATTGATGCATTTTAAATTGAAATAGTTTACATTTAAGAATTTATGAATGTGGATCTTAAAAATGAAAATGAAAATCTTGAAAACTTTTAAAATTACAATACTTTAAAATACAAGTCCTAATAATGGGATAAGTAAGAGTTCTATACATTTAAATTTTACGAATTTTGTATCGTGACTCTTCAAAACGGTAGAGCTTCAAATGAACGATCTTTAAAATTCAATATTTCTTCATTTAAAATTAAAACTTAAAAGAGATGTATGTTTTACAATACAAAATTATGAAATTTTATTTATTAACATTTTAAATTTCATCAATTTAAAAGAATTAAAATTGAAAACTTTGACGTTAAAAATTAAGATTTTTTCATTGCAAGCCTTTAAAATTGAACTTCATACAAAATGTTTTAAATTAAATACCTTCATAATATAATTTTGTTAAATTGAATAATTTTCTTCCATATTTTCAACATTCAAGAATTATCAGTCGTAACGCTTTAAAACTGCAGAATTTGAAATTGTACATTCAAAAAATTTTAATTTGTAAATTGTGTGAGTTTTAAGCTTTGCAATAAAAAATGCTATGACTTTAAATATTTACTTTTAAAATTACAAATTAATTTTAAACATTTAAAATTAAAATCTTTTGATTTTTTATCTCCACAATCATCACAATTTAAGAATATATATTACTAAACCAGTGGGACCTTATTTTGCTATTTCCTTAATGTCTTTTTTTTACTGATTCGAATACATTTTCATATTTTTAAAATTGTTATTTTGAGTTAAATATTGATTCTCAAGAGTGAATCGCCTCTCGCTTTTAAAGTATAATTATTAAATATTGAATAATTTGCATTTATATATTTGTGAAATACAAGAGTTGCCACTTGTAACTCTTCAAAATTGCAGAACTTTGACAAATTTAGGAAGTTTTATTTATATATCTTTCAAAATTAAGCAGTTTTTAATGTTGAAACTTCGAAATTGAAGAGTTTCAAGATACAAATCGTTAATATCTCATAATAATTATAATTTAATAATTTAATAATTATTTGTTATAATTAAATTATTTCATGTTCTTTGGCCGTAAACGGCGTTCTTTAAAATTGCAGCAGGACTCATTCCACTTAACTCCTTTCACTGTATTTTTAATAATTAATTAGAACTTAAAAATAATTTTTGGCACAAATTTTTTCTGCATCGTTCATTTTGCAATTAACGGTTTTCTTCCAAATCAGAACAGTTTTAGTCTAAGCTATAGTATATAAATTCAGCACAACTGTTACTGAAATTTATTATTAACTTCCACAAATATTATTAATTCCTAAAATTTAGTGCAAGTTGTTTTTTGTTAAGTAGTAACTTTTGAGTTAAAATCAAAAGTTGCTTCCAAAGTATCCACCCGGACAACGCAACACAGTTGTCGATGTTATATCTGACATTTTTTGACAAAATGTTGTATCATTGGATACCATGTGCGTTCAGGTATTATAATCAGCCCAGGAGTTTCCGTTTGAAAGAAGAATGAATTTGAATGATCTATTTTGAAACGTTATGGCCGTGAAGGTTTAGAATAGTTAAACAAATTGCATTTTTTTCTAGAAAAAAATTCTAGGCTGATTAAAATCCCGGATTCGGCTTCAGCATGACAAAATTTATTAGCAAATCTGTGTAGCCTATTAAGTTTAATAGCTGACCTCCCATGGTATTTTTCTTCTATTC
>NC_046663.1:40591027-40592997 GCF_010883055.1 Belonocnema kinseyi
GTAAATCCAAAAAACATGCATCCCCTTAGGCCATTTCTATCAAAAGTTCCACGATTTTGTCACAAGCTTTTTCACTTAAGCCCATTATGCGCTGTTCAGAGGAAACAATTTACTAGCGGTTATGAAATATAATTTTGATTTTTTCCTAATATCAGCAATTTTTTGTTACTTCAAAAATATTTTAATACTATTCTAACGTTGCATGTTATAATTTCGTTGAAAGTCCGTTGCGAAATTGCTTTGCATCTGCTCAACCATCCTCCTTATATGTTCATCGCCTGATCCTGAACCAGTCCGTCCTATACGCTGTCCTGATTGTTGTTGACGTGAAATATCATCAGCTGCATCTGTGACATATAATACAGGGATTTTTATTTAAAAAATGTTTCAACGAACCTTAAAAATTTGCTATTGGTCAAAAATCAGAAAAGCTCAAATGTAATCCTAAAGTCATAGAGTGATTCAATTTCAAATTATCCAATGAGGTCTGCATGAGGACAGAATATTTTGGCATAAAAGTATGTGATTCTACACTTAAAATGAGGAACCACGTGTTTAACGGTTTGGTTGAAATTTTTTTTTCAGGAATGCTATTGAAGATAACTTTACAATTTCATAAAAACTGCCGAAATATTTTTTTATATGATGGAGTTTTCTACCAAATATACATGTTTGGTTTTTTTACGTGATGAGGAATATTTAGCTCTATTGAGTGATCCGAGAAAATAATCAAAATCTTCAAAATTGGAAAATGGGGGTGGGTTATCTGAAAATTTGGAGATTTGACAGTAATACACGTGACAATTATCGTATTGTAGATGTAAGATTTGGGAATCAGTTTATTAGCTGGCAAATCTCGGAAAATCTTGTGAAAAAATGTGAAATATTGAAATAATAGTTGCACGTATGCCGAGATTAGTAGAAGAAAGTTAAAGAAAAAATGATCCAGCGGAAACAGGACGACATAGGTGTGAAGTGGTCCATTAGGGGTGAAATAGACCCCTTTTGCTGTGCAAAAACTTAATGCATTTTTAATGACAATAGCGCGTATGCGTCCACAAGATTTTGATGATTTTTGACGTAAAATACACATATGCTAAACGGCATACCGATCGGCTGGTCCAAAGTAATTCCTAACCTCAAATACATATTCTCAATAGTGATCGTTGCTCGAAAAAAATAACTTTACAATGAAGTTTAAATATTTAAAAAACCATTTATAAAAAGGCATAACATTATCTCAGTACCTAACCTCAAAAATTAACATTGAAGTTGTAAAAATGTGAAGGTTACTTTTCGATGAGCGTTACACGTATGCAGTTATGACTATCGTTGGATAACTATAAAATAATATTTATTATGAAGAGGCATACGCTTATCTTAGTCCCCCCCTTTAAAAATTAACATTAAGGTTGTCAAAATTTTGTAGTTTACTTTTCGATGATCGTTGCATGCATGTCGTTATGTTTATCTTTTGATAATCATGTAATAAGATGTATTTTTAAAAAGCATACGGTTATATTAGTCCCTAACCTCAAAACTAAAAATGGAGGTTGTCGAAATTTTGTCAAAACTACATTTTACACCATTAATTATTATTACACCATTAAGCCATTTCCCTTTCGGGGTAGGCGTGATTCACTCGGCAGGGGAAAGGAGTAGTGTGTGGAAGGGATAGAGATTTTTCAGATTGATCCAGAATTCTCGTGCTATTTAAGTAAATAACACGTTCGTTCTGCAACACTGCTCCGACCCAGGTTACTGATTAATCTCTCTAGCAATCACCCCAAGCGAAGAACCTCACGAAGTCGTTATGTAAGGTTCCCCACTTAGGTCCATTAATAGCCAAGGTCTTTGTTTCAGGCGTGATTCACTCTACTGACACTCTTTTTATTAACTATTTGCTGCCATACTTTCCTGTCCTGGCATACTTCTCTAGCTTCTTTTATGTCCATGCATTTTTTCATGCA
>NC_046663.1:40593097-40630292 GCF_010883055.1 Belonocnema kinseyi
CCGTGTTTAAGCATTTCAGCGTTAATACCGTCTACCCCGGCAGCCTTACCATTTTTCAAGTTCTTAATTATATCCCTAACCTCAGTGACACAGACTTTTTCAGACTTTTTCAAATGAGTTTTCCAACGCATCGTGTTCAACATCGCAGTTGTGGTGTTCTATAGCTTCATCTCCGAATTGTTTCCTAAAATAGTCTCTGAAAGCCTCTAGTATTCCGTCTGCATCATATACCATTTCCCCCCTACTATTTCTCATGTTGACAATTTCTGTACTTTTGTTTCCTTTCATTTTTTTATAAAGTAGTTTCCTGCTTCCTTCAAAGTCGTTTTGTATTTTTATCTCTTCTTCTGCTCAAATTGTATCTTTACTTTCTTTAACTAATCGTTTAAGTATCCTGTGTCTATAATCATTTCTACGTCTACATATTTCCTCATTGCTAAGACCTGCGATGTTCAAAGTTCTCTTTTACGCTTCTCTTTTTGCTTTTTGGGCATCACCAGAAATTCTTCCTACAACTGCGGTACCACACACTTCGACCGTGCATCTAACAAGGATATCCCGTAACATTGTCCAGGCGCCCCCTAAATCTTTGATTTTTATACGGTCCTCCCATGTTGCCCTATCTATGCTTTCGATTATCTTATTTTGGAAATCTATTCTCACCTCCGGTTTCTGTAGGTTCTCAATTTTGATTCGCGTTTATTTTGCTTTCTTGGTTCTATTTTTTTCCATCCCCGACCTAAGTTAATTTTTGAGAACAGAAGGTAATGATCAGTATTGCATTCAGGACCCCTCATGACCCTTGTATCTTTGAGTAACTCTCTAAGTCTTTCATCCGCAACAACAAAGTCAATTATACTGCGGCTATTTCCTTTAGAACAGGTGTACATGTGGATCATTTTATGCCTAAACCAAGTATTTGTAATAAGCAGACCCCTTTCTAAGCATAGAACAACTAGTTTATCTCCATTATAGTTTGTTCTTGGAACCCCAAAATTACCTAATACTCTTTCTGTATCCTGATTTTGGATGCCCACCCAACCGTTCATGTCTCCTAGTAGAATTATTCTTTCCATATGTTCGCAGATGTTTATTGTGTCATTCAAAGTGTCCCAGAAGGCGTCTTTTACTTCTCTAGGATCACTATCAACCGGCGCGTAGCATGCTATAATAAATAGTCTTCTGATTCCTACTTTCATTCTAGCCCACAGCAGTCTTTTTATAAATAAACAAATATGATGAAAAATGGTCTTTTTCTATTTGACGTTCCCGGTGCTCGTCAATAACAGGATGATGGTTGAAATCACTCAAGTTGCATAAAATGGCATTAGTTAAAGAAATTCCAATAACAAAAGATATAAAAAAAAATTGTTATCAGCAAATTATTTATTGAAAACATTTTTTCTATGATTTTTCATAAATACGCGTTTTTTCAAGTTATGTTGCAAGAAATTGGAATCGAAACAATATTATGCAATAAGAATTTCTCTTCTGATTATAATTGTTTATATTATAAACAAAATTTAATGTACAAATGCAGTAATGAGGCATTTTTCGACAGAAATATTCGTTTTTTTCTATGTCAGTTTTATCGATTCGGAAACTTATGATAATTTTAGCAAAATTCATAATTCGTTGATTATTCTGATTATTTTTTAAACAAATTTAATTAAAGAATGCATTAATCGGGCGTTTGTCGAGAAAAAAAATCGGTTTTTTCAATGGTAGTCTTTTCAGTTGGGAACTTCATGACAATTTCAGCAAAATTAATAATTTTTTGATTAATTTTATGATTTTTTTAAAACAAATGTATTATTTATATATATTTTAAAACAAATCAAATAAACAAATGCATCATTCGGGCATCTGTCAATGGAAAATTGATTTTTTTCGGATATCCTAATTAAAACTGTTGACATAGAAAAAAAACGAATTTTTCTGTAGATAAATGCCTGATTAATGCATTTTTTCATCAAATTTATGTAAAGATATAATACGATTTGTCAACTTATTATGAATGTTGCTGAAATTCCCATCAAGTTTCCATCTGAAAAGACTGGCATTGAAAATACCGAATTTTTCTGCCGACAAATGATCATATGATTATGGAAAATTACGGAAAATATTTTTCAACAAATAATTTGTTTATAACCAATTTTGTTGTTTAATAATATATAATATTGAAAAATTGAAAAATCAGGCTGGAAAGCACTCTTAGAAATCTTAACAGCTTTTTTCAATTTTTTTTGTTCAAATCACTCAATATTTGTAGGCTATACGTTATTTTGAACCAAAAATGTCATTTTTTTCCACTGTGGGCCGGGAATGTGAAAATGAGATCATATGAACTCCCATCTAACACAACTCTGCTGAAGGTTGGTTAAACTTCTCAGCATAAAACACTAACCAGCTATGACCCGTGGTTGAAATTAATCGCCTCCCACCTACGCCCCAAACCCTCGTTAATCAAAGTTTAATAACAAATTTTTTTTAAGAATGCGCATTTATTTAAAAAAGAAAATGAAACTACGTCTGTTTTAATATCAATGCAAGTTATGAATTGTAATAATATACATTTATGGAAACGATATACAAGTTGAGATACAAATTCGAGTGAGAAGCACGAGATAGGTGATGGGAACCAACAGTCGTGCGCCATAGGCGCGCTTAAACTTAACAGCCGCGCGCGCAGCGTGTTAGGAGAATGTACCCGCGAAGCGGGTTTATTTTTTTTTGTAACTTTGGTTCTTTCTTCAGAAATTTCTTATTTTATTTTTATTTTTAATGTTTTTTTCACGAATTAAGCAAAGAGTACGCGTCCAATCGATAAGTCATTCTTAAAGCAATTGTAGATCTTTTTTGGAATCACAATTTTTGTAATACATGTTGTTTTGTATCCAGCATAGTTTCACCACAAAATGGAATTTTTTATTTTTCATTATTTTTTGTGCAATCAAAGTTTTAATTTTCGATTTTCCAAAAAAAAATGTTGTTATGATAATCGTGTACGGCTTTCAAAGAGCAATCTTTTTCTTCTTTTGACCTTTGTTCATATCGTGCGTTGTTTGGCATAATATTTTGATTTTCGATTGATATATAAAATTTTGAAAATGCTATAACACTGAGAATTTTTTCTGTCGAAAGAAGTCATTTAAATAAATTGTTTTTCTTTTTGATTACTATGAATAGCCATACATAAAAATTTTAAACATAAAAAAATGTTCCCAAAAATTTTGAAAATGCTCTAACTTTTGGAATTTTTATCTAAAATGGCTGGTTAACAAATTCGTCTTTTCTTCTAGGAACTAAAAAAAGTTTCGAAACATCGATTTGATTTCGTCATTTTTTTGGGAAGTTATCGTTTTTATGGACGGACGGACAAACGGTTAAAAAACTGTGGTTTCAAATTTCGGACAATTCTAATACTTTCTCAATCATAAATAATGAGAATATAAAAAGTAAACAAGTTTTCAAAATTAAAAAAAGTCAGATTTTTTAAATTATCTCTAAAAGGATTGCGGATACGTGAAAAGTGACAAAACTTAAAGACTTTATAGAGAGGGATTGTATCTGAAAAATTCGAAATACCATAATATACAATATTTTGAGGACTCACTAAAGGAAGGATGATACCTTGCCCTACAAACCTAAACCAGTAAACATATTTTCAAAATTAGAAAAAAACTAAAAGTATTGAAATATCTTGAAAATGCATAAAGAAAAGTGAAAACTAAGTAAATTTTAGGTTTTTTAAAGCAGGGTTTTGCCTTCGATAAACTCGCACTAAGTCAATAAAAAGAATCTTTAGATACAAAACTGAAGGAAAGTTTAGGTTCTCTTGAGCACGAGCAGGACTATTTTCGAAAACTCGAACTAACGCAATATAATGATTTCAAATTCAAGAAAAAATTTAGATTTTGATGTGTCGGAAACAGTGAGAGATAAGTGAGATAAGCGAAAATTAACTACATTTTGAGAGTATAACAGATCGCGATGGTCCTCGGGTACCCAGAATTCGCCCAGTAGAAAGATTTTTAAAATGGAAATTTCGAGATAGCTAAAGAGAGAAGAGATACGCAAAAACATAAAAAATGTCGGGATTTTGTAAGGAGGATGGTCATCGACCACCATGAATAACTAAAGTAAAAGTTTTTTTCAATTACAAAAAAAAATGTTCAATGATTCCAAAACCGGTGCAATACGAAGGGCTGATTATACATTCCGAGTTTAATCAATGGGTAGTCTACAGCCACCAAAAATGAAAAATATATAAAAAATAGCAAAAGTAAAAAAATTAAAATATTGGATTTTCTTGAAAACGGTTCAAAAAACGCAAAATCTGATAAAATTAATAATAAATAACAATTAGTAATAATAATGACAAAGCTTGATACATTTTCGATTTTCTAGAAGGGGATATATTCATTCGAAATGAAAATGTAGGCAGCATATTGTTGAAAGAATACGGATACTATCTGACGCTAAGAGAAGTCTATTGCGTAGAGATAGATGGGTCAGAGAAAATCAACAGTGTCTCTCTGACAGATCTTGACTCTTCCATGACCCTCCAGTTACTGTCGACCACCCTCCCAAACCAGAGGAGATCGAAGTATTTTGGAGAGAAGTCTACGAAATGCAGCATAGACTGAACGAAGACTCAGATAATATAAATAGCTTCAAGGAGCTGTGTGATGCCCTCATAACACCTGATGAACAATGCCCACCCATTACACTCGAGGAGATAAAAAAATATTAAGAGGGATGAAAAAATATTCCGCTTCGGGACCAGATGGTATCAAGACCTTCTGGTGGAAGAAGTTTCCTTCAACCCATCAGCATTTGCCCCGTATTTTCAGCTCATATTTAAAGTCGGAAGAGCCAATTTCAGAGTGGTTGGTGAAAAGGTGCACAAGACAACTGCCGAAAATAGAAAATTACCTGAACTGAAGAATTAGAAGCCAATCACTTGTCTGAACACGCTGTATAAGATATTTACAGCTATCCTAAATGATAGGATTGTTCGGGCAATTGAACCTGTGTGGCAAGAAATTTACGAACAAACAGGCTTAAAAAAGGCGTAGCAGGATGTCGGGCAACCTGCTCATCGATATACGTGTCTGGAATGATGCAACATTCGACCAGCGTGACCTATCGATAGCCTGGATTGATTACCGGAAAGCTTTCGATTCGACCTCCCATAGACTTATCATCTGTCTTTTGGAAAGATTAAAGGTTCATCCGAAAATCGTGAGGTGCATAGAGAGATTGATGCCGCTTTGGAAAACCAGATTGACTATGTTATCTGAAAAAAATCGTGTGACAAATAACAAAGTCACCTTTCAGAGAGGTGTCTTTCAAGGCGAAATCATGAGACCACTCATCTTCTGCCTCACATTATTGGCGCTATCTCTAGCACTTAGCCATTCCGACGGGTACTTTAACGGCAAACCTGCAGATCGAAAGTACAAAGTCACTCATGTATTTTACATGGACGACTTTAAGATCTATGCTAAAAACAAAGAGCAACTGCACCTAGATCCAGGGATTGTCGAACGATGTACTAAGGAAATAGAAATGGAATTTGGGTTAGACAAATGCGCCAAGTTTTATTTAAAGCGGAGAAAACGTAATGGAATCTCTGAAGACCATGAGCTCGTCGATAGAAGCGCTTTACGACACCATTGCGCTGGGGAGACTTATACATACCTAGGCGTGCCACAGAGCCGGATTCAGGATGTGACATCTATAAAGAATACTCTCTGAAGCAGATACGAACGTCTCATCCAGCAGATTTGGTCTTCCGCACTGTCGGCGAGAAACAAAGTATCTGCAACGAACATGCTTGCCGTCCCGGTAGTACTTTAGTCATTTGGAGTGGTTCCATGGACGAAGAACGAGCTTAGATCCCTTGATATCGGGACACGAAAGGTTAAGCACATAATCAAAAGCATGCATCTTAAGTCTTTTTTTCCGCGATCCTATATCTCACGCCGTCAAAGTGGTCGTGGAATATTGAATCTTGAATTTCTTCACAACATGAGTATTCTGGGTACAGCACATAGAGTGCCTCTTCTTAAAATGTTCAGAAAGCATGAAAAAGTGGAAAAAAGAGCGTTTCTGTACAAAGCAGCGAAAAAGGATGCTGAAACACTTGGATTTAACTTCAGTATTAGTGGTGAGCAAAATCCATCAAATCTTATCTATCTCGAGTACTCACTCCTGAAATCCCGGATTAAGAAAGCACAAGAGACAAAATTCCGTGAACAGCTCCTCGGTAAGAGGATGCGCGGCATCATTCACAGAAATGTGGAGGATCAGTCAATGTCGGGTGAGCTAACTTTTGCTTTCCTTAAATCACTTTGATTAAAGTTTGGCACGGAGGGTTTAATTTTCACATGCCAAGACGGTGTCATTTCCACCTTAACATACCGTCGCCACATTTTTAGCTAAGACATTCCCAATGATAGCTGCAGGGCGTGCCATGCACACCCCGAGCATTTAGCTTACGTAATACCTAGTTGTCCAACTCATGCGGAAACGACCTATATCCAAAGGCACAATGCCGCACTAAGAGTGCTTTATTACCATATCTGTCACTCTTACGGCATTAACCGTAATATCGCTTCTCTAAATGCTCCTAGGGAAATCGAGTCAATTGTCAAGAATAAGAAGTGCCGCATATACTGGAACTTTATATTCTCGACAATTGTTTCTGTTGCACACTTGAGGCCTGACATGGTTCTTCTTGACTTCGAGAAGCGAACTATGTTCGTTATCGAATTTTCGCCTACAGCTGACAAAAACATTATAGCCAAGGAGAATTAAATGAAAAAGAGGCATCGAGACCTTATAAGGGAGTTGCAACGATTGTTCCCGGAATATTCTGTTAAAGTAATCATCCTTATCATCAGCGCTCTTGGAGGTGCCAAGCTTTCACTGTTTAATAGCCTGAAAAGCATCTTTGCGTGTCAACAATATGCTAAATCACTTGCAGGAAAAATACAGAAGTCGGTCGTCTTTGAGTCGGTCCGTGTACTCAGAGTGTACTAGAATTTTGCCAGATCGTCGTATTGATTCCGTTATAGACAATAACCACCTATATCACAGTCATGAGACGTGGTTATGGCTGAAATATTACCGCAATTTCACTGGGAGCAGGTGCAGTTTTTCAAATTAGCACACGCTTCCGGCGAAATCCTGCGGTTCTCTAAATTTTAAGCTTCTTTCATTTTTAATTTATTTGTCTTTAATCAACCAAATGGCGAGGTATTTTGGAAATCCAATTTGCAATTGTTATTATTTTTCATGCTTTTTCTGCATAAAATTATTGATCAAAAAGTAGAATTTATATTGATCTTAAATTTAAAAAAACATGTTAACTTTCTTAAGCATTTATTTTAATTAAACTATTTTATAAAAAAACATACTTCTCTTTAATCTTTTTTGTGCAATTTGGTTCAATAAAAGAGAATCTAATGTCCTATCTACATATTATTATTAAAAATGTGTCGGTCTTTTTTGGCTGAAAAAATTGTGCTTATTAATTTTTTTTTCGTATCTTCTGGCGTTTTTCTAAAAATTTAATTCAGTTCGTTATGATTGGAACCAAAACTACGCGTTGCATACAAAAATGCATAAAAAATGTGTTGCTATTTTTGGTTGACCAACTTTGGTCAAACCATTTTTTTCTGCAGCTTGCGTCGATTTTCCAAGAATTTAATTTTTAATTTTTAATGTTTTTTTAAGAATAATAAAACTACGTTTCCTATAAAAGAGTGATCTATTACAAATATGCAGATCAAAATTTGAATTTTTAATTTTTCTTACCGCTTAACGTCAATAACGCGATTATGTGACTTTTTTAAATGGTTTAATGTGTCAGGTTTTTTAAAATTTCAAAGAATTCTGTACAATATTTTTTTAAATTTTAGTGAACATCGGATATAAAGTTAGCAGTAATTAACGTAGGCATTTGACCAAAAATGTAGTAAAATCGCAGTGATCAATGTTACTTAATTTTTTAATTAGTGCCGGGTCCTTTAAAATGATGTTCAAGAAACAGCAAAACGTTGGTAGGTTTTTGTAAATGCTTTTTTATTACAATTTAAAAAAAAATGTAAATAAAAAAAGGGAGGAATTAGATTTGAAAGTTGTTTTCTTTTTCCATCTTCTTTTTCTCCTCCTCACGTCGGAAGCTTTGTAGTGGTTACATTTTTAAAGAAATTTTAATTCATTTTGTTAAAGGCTCCTTAATCTAAAAATCTCTTATAGAATTTCTTAAGAAATTGTCTAGATTTTATGTGTATATGCGCGTGGATGTGTGTTTGCATGTCAGACTTTTTTGTGAATATGATAACTTGCAAGCGTCTGCAGAAAAGTTAATGAAATTTGGAGGGCTTTTTTTCACTACCAATATATTAAGACTGACTGAAGGGTTAATAAAAATATTCATACATTTGATTAAAGAGTAAGAAAGTTATGGTTGTTTATATTATATCAAAAATTAATTTTTATAGCACAAATTTTCTCATCCTCATGATTTAAAGTTGATGAAATAAAATAAAAGTTTGCTTCGTTCAAGACGCATAGATTGACCTGTAATATTGTCATATTTTATTAAAGAGTGAGGAAGCTACGGTATAATGCAATATATTAAAAAAAAGGTTTTTTATAGTGAAATTTTTTTCTTGAACTTAATTGAAAATGGCTAAAAGGACGGAATGATTCATTCGACATCAAGATATTGACAAACAGTATTGATACACTTTATTGAAGAGTAAGAAAGTCATGCCCATTTGTAATATTTAAAACATCTATGTTAAATAGAAAAGCTTTTTAATCAACATAATTCAAAGTTGATGCATGAATTGAAAAGACATTATAATAAGAAATTTAAAAATAATTCTGAAAATTTTTATTAAAAAAAATCGTAAAGCTGGGAAACGAATAGGATGAGACAGAACTTCTCCCTTCCCTTTTCCAGCTCGAAAAATGGCAATTTAATATAGAAAATTTGATTGATCTGATTTGTCATTGCATTTCAAATATTTGTTGCATTATTTTTCTTTTTTTATAATTTTCTTTTTTGAAATTGATTAGACTACTAAATTTAGTTGATCTATTATTTAAAAAATAAAATGCCCTCTCTGGGACTATCTAAATATAAACAAACAAATCGAATTCACAACTATTTTATTATTTATTAATTTTAAGAACTTGAAATACAAAATTATTATGGTTTACTAAAATTTTTCTAACAAGTGTTTATCATTTTTTTCATTTATATACAAAAAGCGCTGTAAAGAATATTTCTTGGTACTATAACTATTAACTAACTTAGTGGGTTAAAAAAAATTCCACTACATGGGCTAATGTAATACTAGTATGTATATATGTATTATGTGATATTAAATGTATGTCATATTATGTATTATAGTATGTGCTATTAAAATAAATTTTTATCATAAAAATTGTTTTAAACAGAATTAACTCGCCGAGACCGAACTTAATTTAGTTTCCCTAAAAAATAGTTACATACCTTTTTCAAGGGGAACAATCTAAGTAAACGTTTAAACGAATTTTTGCAATTTTCAGTTTTTCGAGCAGCTTAAATATTTAAATGCTATTGAAGAAATCAATAATAAGAATGTAGATAAGATATATCAAATTTTGTTGCCCTCATTTATTTTTAGAATTTTAATCCCTAAATCTGAAGGCTGCATCGAGCCGGCACGAAAGTATTTATCTTGTTTAAATTTACTTTAAAGGTTGTAATAAAACTTACGTCATTTCACAACTATTTTGCAACTATCGGCATACTCAATAAAGGAAGCAGAAAAGGATAAACGATGGAGAATTAAAATTTAAGAAATTTAAATGAGATTAAAATCAAATTTAAAATCCAATTTAACGTCAAATAATCAAGTCACTCTGAAGAATTTCTGAAAATAAAACCAAGAATCTAACGAAAAATTTTAGACAACCACCATAAAATGTTTCTATTGCAATGTGGAAAAAAGAACTGGTTTTTTCTAAAAAGAAAAGAAAAAAATTTCCCATTCTTCTAGACAAAAATAAAAAAGAGGGGAAAAAATTAGAAGGCAACCACCAAATCCCCTTCCTTCTCTTTTTTATTTTTTGTTTTGACGATGCTCTCTCCCTCAGACCTAAGAATCAAACCCTCATTTTTCTTTTCTCTTTCATATTTTTGTGCCGAAGGAAGGAAAATTTTTTCTTTTCTTTTTTAGGAGAATAGAGTTTTTTCAGATTGTAGTAGGAACATTTTATGGTGGTTTTCCAAATTTGGTCGCTAGATTCTTGGTTTTATTTTCAGATGATCTTCACATAAACCAAATATGAAAGATTTGAAGTAATATAGCTTTGCTAATTAAGTTTTTCCTTATTTGAATGAGGCTCAATGTTACAGAAAGGCGAAATATGACAAATTGGATTTTTAACAAAGGAATGCGATTGTGTAAAATTGGCATTGTTATTGAAACAATGAGAAGACATTTTGTGAAATTTTTACATATTCTACATTAGGTCTATCAACAATTTATATTGCTTAATAATGGAAAAATTATAATTAGAATAATCGCTATAATAACCCCCCCCCCCCAGAAATGATTGGACACCTCATTTATATTTGCTTATATAAAGGAATAGCGGAGCATAGGGTATGGTGTCCCACTTAGAATTAAATGCCCTATAAATTATGAATGAAATGTATTTTAATGTCTGTATTTTTAAGATGAAGCTTAGATTATCAAGGAACATACGTTATTACTCCAAACCACTTTTTAATTACGTCATTACTTTACATTTAATTAATCCCCAAGCGTATTTCATATCCTGGGGTATGGTGACCGCCATATTACTTCTGTTTATTTAAACAATATAAAAATTGCAAAATAAAAGTTATATAATACAAATTAGAGTGGCAATTTTTAATATGGCAATTTATGGCAGCTAAATTGAATTTTCCTTTCACGTTCTATAGTTTTAAATATCTGAACTATTTTTTTTTAAATTTTTTTACAAAAAACATTTCTGTTTTTATTATTTTTTATATATTATGATTAGGATTATGTTATGCAAATAATCTCTGTCTTATTTGAAAGTCAAAAATAATATTGCAAAGTGTTAATTTCTTAATGAAAAAGTTAAACGTTTTGCTCCCGCAATAAAAGACTTCAACTTTTTTAACCAAAAAAATTAGATTTCTGCTATAAAAGACGAATTTTCAACAAAATCGTTATATTTTAAACCAAAAAAATCAATTTTTTACTTCAATTATGAATTTTTAACCTGAAAAGAGAATTTTCAAAAAAGTAGATTAGCCCTTAACCTGGAAGATGAATTTGCAACCAAAAAGATAAATTCTTCACAAAAAATACAATAAATAAAAAGATGAAATTTGGAACGAAAGAGATGAATATTCAAAAAAAATTCAACATAATTCTTGCATTTTCTACCAAAAAATATGTTTTAGTCAAGAAAAAAAATATAGATAGACTATGATTTGGAGGAAAAAATAATTTATAATACAAAATATAAATTTCAAATTACTATTTGTTTTTGAGGTGTCTTTGTTTTATTTTTAAGTTTATTTTATGAATATAATCATCTTAAGTGTCTCCAGAAAATTTAAAAGGATTTTGAAGGATTTTCGAAATGTAAAAAACGAATCTAGACAATTTTAAAGAAAGTAGGTTTATTTTGAAAGAGTTTAAACAACTTGAGGACAAATTTGAATCAGTTTAAAAGATATTTAGGAATTTTTAAAGCTAGAATAATTTTCAAAATAAATAAATATAAATTTTCGGGAATCCTTCCTTTTTTAAGTGTTTTTAATTTACTAAAAACTTACAAATTCCTAAATGAATTTTAAACTGACTCGAACTATCCGTGAAATTCTCTTAAAATGTTCACAATTTGTTTGCGACCATTTTGACTATTATTATTTTCAAAACTGTTCAGAACTTCTGAATAACATTTAAGCTCATTCGAATTTTTCCTAAATATCTGGAAAAGTTTTACAAAATTAAAAAAAAGTTTCAAAATTTATTGTTTTAAATCTTATGAAATCTAAGTTTTATTATAAATTTGTTGAAATCTTGTCAAATTCAAAAGTATTTGCTTATCTTTTTGAAACTTCTAAAAATGCTTCACACTTATTCGAATTCTTTCTAAAACTTGTCTTGGAAGTACCTAATATAATTTTCCATTTTCATAATATATTTTGTGGAAATGGATTTTAATATTAGATTATTATCTATTGCAATTTTCACCATAATATATTTTTTATTAGGTGTCCCAATATTTTATTTGCATAAATTCTTGGACCTTAAATGACCTTACCATTACTGATTTAATTTATAAAGTTGTAATAGCTTAAAAAATCAAAAATATCTTATTTTTATACATTATAAGAATTTAAATGAATTTTTAATCATGCAAAATAATTTTTCAAACCAATTATTAATTATTTAATATTACTAGTATAAAAACCATAGATTGAAAAGTTACTTTCAATATAATTTTTAAGGATTTAAAGAAAATTTGCAATCTAGACTTTCATTTCAATATTAAATTATTCTGAAATTAAGTACAATATTTTGTATTTTTGTATTATTTTAAAAAATATGCATTTATTTGTTTCTACGAGAGAACGATTTGGCGTCGACGAGGGTTCCAAATTCAAAAAAATATATTTTTGGGCCACCCTAATAATTATGTTGAAGGGGGTAACGTAACGAATAAATATGACTCCAGTTATTTTCAACATTAAGTAATTTTTTTGTTAATAATCAAATTGAAGTATGTGGTAAAATTATTTCTAAACTCTTAGTCTCTACTGAAATACATGGGTTCGTCGAAGCGCGACATCATGCCCCGCATTTGACGGAGCAATATTTAATTTATTTTAATTTATTTCAAACGTTTATAGAAACAAATCATGATACCAGAAAATTTTCAAAACACATCACCTATTAAAACTAACTTCTTTCATGGTTTAAAGAATAAAAAATAATTCAGAAACTAATTAGATAATTTTTTCGAAATTTGCTGTAATTGTTTAATTTCTGCCAAAGACATTTTCATCGATTTCCGCCAAAACTGTGTTTTCATAAATATTCATCGAAAGCATATTTTAAAACAGAAGTTTCATGTAATAAATATTTTTATAAACACAGAAAGCTATTTTCGGAAAAAAAATTAATGTGAAAATAAAAAAATACGGCCGTAATTTGTAATTGTCACCATACAAATCATAGACCCCTAACCCCACTCCCATCTACTTAGAAATAAAAATTGCTATAAATAGAATAGAAAAAGCGGAATAATTAGAGCATATATTGATTAAAAATAATTATATCCTAAGATTACAAAAATTAAAAGTTTATTTTGCTATATTTGAAAATTGAAAAAGACCAAAAACTTAATTTTTTTCTTATATGCTTACCTTAATTGTTAAAAGTGACGTTTGACTTTGGAAATTTTGTGAAAAATTGGATTTTCTATATTTGAAAATTAAAAAATATCAAACAAAATTTTTATATTGGAATGGTTCCTCACCTGACGAAGAAGTATTTAACCGATAAAATGGCGGTATTGTCATAAAAATTTCATTAATATCCTATACATTATATACGTATACCATCAAAAGCCACTATTTATGAATTTCCGCAATTTACCATAAGTTATCATATTTCCACAAATTACAAACAATTTCCATAAATTTGACAAATTTGCGTAAATTCCTCGAAATCCCATAAATTTCACTAATTCCTATAAATTTCCACCATAAATTTCTGTACTTTTTAGAAATGAATTTAAATTTCTGAAAATTTATTCATTTTATGGAAATCTATAGAAAATTATGGTACCTTTCTAAAATTTGTGCAAATTTATGTTAATTTACTGATAATTTTTCATAACAGTTCTGCTAGGCATATCTGCAGTAGCGCAATATGCGTAATACTCTATAGCGTAATACGCTATAGCGTAATATAATGGAACAAAGTTTTAGAGGCAGTGACGGAAGGAAATAGGTTGCGAAGATAATTTTTTGGAACATATGTTAGCATGAAAAATTACCATCAATTTGATATATTTCCAGCAATTTTATACATTTTCATCAATTTTCACAAATTTTATAAATCTTCATATATTTCTATAAATGGTGGAAATTAGTTTCCGAGCGCTTGCGTCTCTAAGAACTGTTATCAAAATATACCAACATATTACCATTAACATATTTCATTCTTAATCTTAGAATTTTAGAAATGTATGAAACTTCAAGTTATTTGGGAAAATTTATGAAATGTTTGGAAATTTATGACATTTCCGGAAATTGACGTTAACTCACCGAAATTTATGAAATTTCATAGTAATTAACTGGTAATTTTTGATAAGATTTTTGTTGTAACACGTTGGCTACATGCGGGGCTTAAACGAAAAATGTCCTAGCATATGTTCTTACAAATTTCGGTTCATACCTTAGTAGATTTTATTCTTAATCCAAAATTTCAAAATTATGGGTGCATGTAAATATTAAAGCTTGTAGCCTATGCTGGGAAATAATTTTTTAAAATCTGAACTACTGAGCACGAGTTGAAATTTTTGCCAGATTAGGTTAAAAATTCATCTTTATTGCTTTTCGTCTTTGGGTCTAAAAATGTAGCCTCGTTCGGTTTCAAAACTGTAGAATTAAAAGTTTTTCCGCAATTCGAACCAAACATTTTTCGAAACGTGTAAAATTTTAATAACATACGTCTCGACTGCTTCAGAGTAAAATGGAAATCATTTTATTATAGTCGATACATATGGATGTGAAATATTTGAATGTATGAGTTTTTAGTTGAAATTATAGTCTACTTACGAACAGAATTAAGGAGTACTACAAAGATGAAGAACAGCAGAATAAAAGTAAGATGTTTCATTTTTAAAAACAAGAACTATTTCATGAAATAGTTCTTATACTTCAACTGACAAGATTGTGAACTTGTTGTGCTTGTATATATATACTAACCTTCGAGACATACTGACAAATGAGATCACTCCATTTAGGCGGTAAAATGGAATTGTTTCCGAGAATAAAATTTTATTTACTGTTCTTGGAAATGTAAGGTATTCGAGAAGTAGACTCGATAAAACGTGTCAATAAGAAAAAAGCGACCCGTTGTCAAAGAATTGACACAATGCAAATAAATTTGAGGACATTTTTCTCAACTGAAGGCCTTTTGTTTTAATCTCAAAGCATAACATTAAAAATAAAAAATTTTGTCCTTCGAAAAATAGAACAATGTGCAAAATTTAAATATTTGTTTAGAAGGGACATCTCTTTTTAACTGTTTTTTATTTTTATTTAATTCTTTCTTAGTTGAAATATTAACTATTACATTTTTTTTTGACAATTCGTTTTTTACGGTGAAAGAAGAACTGCTTTATGAAAAATAAATTTGTGTTCTAAAATATTTTTCACTTGGGTCAAAAATTCATGTCTTTGGTTGAAAATTTTAATATTTAGTTAAAAATTCGACATAGAAAATAAATGATTATTTATTAAAAATTTCACTACTTCTTTGAAACTTGAATTACTTGCTTGAAAATGCATTATTTTTTATTGTAAAAAGTTGGAGTATTTATTTCAAAAATCAATTATTTTATTTCATATTCTTTTTTTTTTGTAGAAAATTTACCCTCTTTTTTTAAAAGCTCCTTTTTTCGTAAAAAATTCAACTGCTTTAATAAACGTTGAACTCTTTTGATAATAATTTTTTTATTGTTCTTGAAAATTTCAATTTAAAAAAATGAAATTTTACCTATTGCACATTTAGTAGAAAAATTAATGAGTTGGTCTCGTGACCAGATTCCTACCTTACCGCCACTTTTTTTATTTCCCAACTTATATTCGCATGAAACGCCACATCGTGTTGAAAATTTGGGATACCAGACAAGAAGCACTAAGAATAAAGGGTCTGGTCCTAAATGTATATAATTATGAAAAAAGTGTTTTGCTGTAAATAATTTTTTTTGCTTTTTTATAATTATTCAAGATTAGGACCAGGCCCGCCTAACTTAGAGCTTCTTATTTACTATCACAAATTTTCAACTCGATGTGGCGCTTCGTGTGAAAATAAGTTGGGAAATAAGAAAGGTGTCGGTAAGGTAGGAATCTGGTCACGTGACCTACTTGTCACATGGCCTTAATTTAAAAAAATATTTTTACTAGTTGAAAATTCAGCTGCATCGTTAAATATCAAACACTTTTGTTAAAAATTCATTTAATTGTTCTCGAAGATTCATACTTTTAGTTAAAAATTGATCTTTTTTTTTAGAATTTAACTGCTGCTTTAAAATTTAAAATACTTTATTACTAAAAATCTATTTTTTTGTTTAAGATTGATCTTTTGAGACAAAAAATTCTCTCTTTAGTTAAAATTTATTAAAAAATTAATGTTGTTTGAAAATAAAATTTTTAAACTGAAAATGTAAAATTCTGTTTTGAATATAAGAATTGATATTTTTTATTTGAAAAGTGATCTTTTATAGTTGAAAGTGTGACTATTTGAAAATGCACGTATTTTGTTGAATATTCTCTTTTTTGCAGAAAACTAATATTCTGGATTTAAGGTTCATTTTTTTCATTAAAAATTAAACTACTAGAATGAACTTAGAACTCTTTTAAAAATGTTGATAACATTTTTTAAATTATTATTGAAAATTCATCTCTTTTTGGTTGAAAATTTAAACACTTCTTTAAAAGTGTACCTATATTGCTAAATATCCATTTTTTTATAATTCATAAGTTTAGAACAAAACTTTGGTTTAAAGTTCAAATATTTGATTGAAATTTAATTTCTGTTGTTTTTTTAGAGTTAACACTTTTTTATGATAATGTAACTATTCTAATTTTGGTTGAAAATTTATATTTTTAATTGAAAATTGATCTTTTCGAGTAAAAAATTTAACTATTTGGTCTACAACTATTTTTCTTTAAAATCCCGTTTGGTTCAAAGTGAAACTATACTTTATAAAAAGATTATTTTGCTTTAGGTTGAAGATTTAGAATTTTAGTTGAAAATTGAAATATTTGGCTGTAAATGAACTTTTTTCAGTCTAAAATTATTGCATTTCTTTAAAAATTCGACTTTTTTGGTAGTAAATTATTCCGCTTAATTGAAAATTCATCTTTTTGTAGAAAAAATTAACTATAAAATGTTTGCGTGTCAAAGGACGTTCTCAAAAACGATCCTAGGAATATTGCTGAGAAATTAATTACTTCTTTGGCATAAAAATTTTTTTGAATTTTTTTATTGATCTTAGATTAAATTCTGAATTCTTGAGTCTCGTGAAATTTCCTCGTAAAACGAGCCATTAGTCATTAGCCTTCTAGGTGATATATTTTTTAGATATCGACGTTCCCTTGATTAATTGCACTTTTCTATATAAAGCTATAAAAATGTAGAAACGAAAAAAATTTGGAAATGACAAACAGAATTCTTTTTAAAAGCATCGCTTCAGGAATTCTCACTTTTTTAACATTGTGCAAACAATCAGAAGGCGATCATGTGAAAGTGAAAGCAGACGAGGTCGTGTCAACAATTTTTCAACATGACCTTGTTATTGTTTTAATGAAGATAAAATGTTACACAATCGCCTCGTTTCACTAAATTCATCTATTCTTTAGGTTTTCTATACTTATAATTTTTTTAGTTATTATATACATTTTCAAAGAATTTTATATATTTTCACGAAACAATTAGTTGAATTTTCACTATTAAATTATAAAATATCTTGACTAATCGAATTAGTAATTTGTTACCAATTTTTGATGTTTTGCTTTTGGTTAATCTTTGTAAAATTCTACTAGCAATTATTTAGGATTTAAAACTTTTATTTCAGAGAAGCAATAAGGTATCTTTTGATTGAAAAAAGCTATAAAATAAAGTTTTTTAAACAACTCAATAATAGAAAAATGTATAACTGTAATCAATTTTGCAAATCAAAAATAAAAATCTGTTAACAAGTAGAGCATGAAGATCCTGAATTTGTATAGTTAATTTGAAGCTTATTAATTCATTGTTACTTTAATATTTATAATAATTCTTGTTTTGCTCAACTTTAATCAAAAAATCAGAAGACAATGTTTTTAAATCGAAGAGAGCTTACTTCATATCTACAATTTCATAATAGGACATCATTATTTCAACAGAGTTAAGAATGTCATTCCATCGCTTCGTTTTACTAAACTTCTTTATTTTTCACGTTTCACATTTTAATAACCCTCTTTTAATTATTATATAGAGTTTGAAGTGAATTTATTTATTAGTATTGCATTATTTGTAGCACATTAGGATGTTAACAATTCATTATTAAATTATAACTTCTATTAATATATTATAATTTTAAAATTGTCAAAAATTCTTATCTTTCTTAACTTTGTTTAAATGATCAGAAGATAAAATTGTTATATTAGAGACAGTTTAAGCCAGCCTTCAGAATTTCATAATAAAATCTGTTTCTTTCAACAGAGTCAAGAATGCCACACTTTTACGATAAACGATAAATTTGACTTATTTTGATTCGGAAAGTCAAAAGCTCAAAAACTGAAATATATTTTTTCAAGTACTCAGGTTGATCTTAGGGGTAATCCATAAATCATAATGACCGTGTGGTGAAATATAAATTTCGATAATAAATCATCAATTAAAATAAAAAATTCATTTCCAGAGTAAGTGTTGAAATGTGGCTAATTGACTTTTATGTGGCAGTTCATCCGGATATTTTTGAATTTTTAAACTAAGAAAGGTAATTTTCAACCAAAAATGGAACAATTAAACTTTTGATTACAAAAAATAGTTTACAAAATCTACAATAGATTACAAAAAGTTTAATTTCCAACTAAAAAAGATGAGTTTTTAAACAAAAAGTTTAATTTACTACCAAGAAAGACGAATTTTGTATAAAATTGAAGAATTCTTGACTAAAAAGTTGAATTCTAAAGAAAGAAAGAAATTTTAAAATTTTTTAAGAAAGTAGTCCAATTTTAAAACCTATTTGTTAAATTTTTTACTAAGAAGATGAAGTTTTAAACAAAAACATTTATTTTTTTCAGAAAAGAAACAATTTTTAACTATGTTCAAGAATTGTCAAAGAAGAAGTTGAATTTACAAGTAAGGCGGATGAATTTTTTAACAAAAATATTAATTTATTACCAAAAAAGATAAATTTTTAATAATATTTAAAAACTCTCAACAAAAAGTTCAATTTTAAAGAAAGAAATAAAAAGAATTTCTATTAGTTTCTAAGCAAGTAGTTTAACTTTGACAACTACTTGTTAAATTTTCAAACAAAAATATGATTTTAAAACAAAATGATTAGTTCATTACCAAAAAAGAAAAATTTAGAATAAAATTTAAGAATTATCAATCAAAAAGTTAAATTTTGAGGAAAGAAAGACATTTCTTTTAATTCTTAAGAAAGTGGTCCTACTTTAAACCCTAGTTTTTTTTGTAGCTAAAAAGAGGAATTTTTAAACAAGAAATTAATTTTTTTCATAAAAAAACTTTTTTCAACTAAATATAATAACTCTCAAACAAGAAGTTGAATTTACAACTAAGAAGGATGATTTTTCAAACAAAAATATTAATTTACTACCAAAAAAAAGACATAATCCTTGTAAAATTCAAGAGGTTTTAATTCAAGAATTTTGAACAAAACTGTTGATTTTTTAAAAAAAGAATAATTTTCTACCGAACAAGAGGAATTTAGAAATAAAATTCAAGAATTTTTACCCAAAAGTTGAATTTTCAACTAAAAAGGTAATTTTTTAAGCAAAAAAATTAATTTTTTTCCAAAAAGATTTATTATCTGGAAACGTACTAAAAACTTTTCCTAGGTTCTGTAATATCCCAGTGGGCAGAAAATTTGGCGACGCCTTCATGACATCGTTACGACATCTTCACGACATCCTATGTCTATGTCGTTTCGGTGTCTTTGTGGTATCGTAAAGACATCGTCAGATCATACGACTTATTTACGATGTTGTAAAACACCTTAATGACATGGACATAGGATGTCGTAAAGTTGTCGTAAAGATGTTGTTACGATGTCGTAAGGACGTCACCAAATTTTTTGCCCACTGGGACCCCCCCTTCCTAAATTGGGTACGTGGTTTGTGGAAGATCCCTCATTCCAAACATTCTAAATTAAAAGAACAGATTTAAAAAAAAAAGAAAAATAGATTTTTCAAAAAACTATTGTTTCTGTATGGCACAAAATAAAACTTTATTTTGTGATATTTTCTCATACGGCGTGGCATTTTTACCCGCAGATTTGTCAACAATGTATTTTTCAAAAAACCCCGCTTCCCTAAAAGCCACAAATTTTAAGTAATTAAGAAATGTACTTTCGCAATGAATAGCACTATTTTAAAATATTTTATTTCACTGCCTGTTAGGATTTTTCACAATGAATTTATTTTTACATTATAATGGATATCGCTCGAAAATTTGTTCGAATCCACCGAAATATATATCTAAATCTAATCCTTTGGTTGAAAGAAAAAAATTATGTTTAGAATCGTCAATTTTAGGTGAAACGAGTTAAATTATTTAAACAATTTATCATTGTTTTTAGCAATTTCCTTTTAGATTAGAGTGAGAAAGTCATGGTTCTTTCAAACATTTTCCTCGTTTTGTCAAATTTTAAATTGAAGTAAGATAATACTTAAATAAATTTTTTACAAAACATTCTCATTTTTTGTCCAATTTATTAATTGAAGTAGGATGACTAATTAATTAAAGAAAACAAAATAAGTTGCTTAAGCAAGTTATTATTATTTTAGATAATATTATCTTTGAATAATGTAGGAAACTTGAGTTATTGTCTGAGATACTGAAATTTTTGTCAAATTTTCATTTAGAGTTTGGTAATAGTTACTTGCAGTTTTTTCCTAACTTTCCCACTTTTTGTAAACTTTGCACTTAATAATAGAAGTAGTCATTAATGTCAGTTGAAAAATGTAATCTTTCAGACAATTCATTATTATTTAAAATTGTCTTTACTTAGATAATTCCTAGAAATTTGAAGTTTCTTCTGAATTTCTCAACCTTTTTAAAGTTTCTACATATATGTTGAATTAATAATTAATAGGAACAAATAAATAAAAAGGCTGTCAGTAGCTCCTTCATAGTAAAATTTACATTCAAAAGGATCTATATAGAAAATTTAAAGAATATTTGAATCTTCTGTTTTATTTTAGAAAATTATATGCATAAAAAAGAGATTGTTTAAAATCTAATTTTTTCTAATGGCTATTTATCATGTTTGTATTGCTGAAAAGGCGAATCAAAGTTACAAAATTTAAAAAAACAGCCAGTTTAGAGAATTTATCTAAGATAAAATAGTTATTCACAATAATACATTTTTTTAACAATTATTTTTGTTAACTTGCATTAAAAATTACCTTACTAAGTCGAAAGTGAAAAAAATTTACAAATTTCAGAAAAAACAGCAACTTTTTGATATCAAGTAAAAAGAATATTATTTACAATGATAATAAATGATTAAAATAATTATTTTTGTTTACCTCAATCATTTTTTCACTATAATTGAAAAGTGGACAAAAACAAAAAATTTTAGAAAAAATAGCCACCATCTAGTACTAATATATGAAAAGATAGCTATAAACAATAATGATTTTTTAAAACAATTATTTTTGCTAAATCGAATGAAATATGAACTCGCTTAAAGTGGAAAGTCGACAAACAGTTTAAAATTTTAGTATAAAAGCGTCATTTTTAGCATTGTTCAAAGAAACTATTATTTTAAAAAATACGAAATTATTTTAAAAATTATTTTTGTTAACAATAATTAACTGCTACCTCACTCCAATTGAAAATTCGATTAAAAGTCAAATCTTCTTGCAAACACTTGACTTTTTATGCCTATTTTAAGAGAAAAATGCTATAAATAATAATGAATTGTTTAAACTATTCATTGAAATATCTAATTAGCAGTATAAAATAGTATTTCATGTATGAGAAAAAACTTGCATGTAAGAAAATTCAAAAAATCATAATTAGCGTCAAAAACTCGCAAAACTGCTTTTTTCGCATATGGGTTTTCTTTGGGACACCATAAATCAGACTTATGATCAGGACTTAGGGGCTGCATTTAAATTACGTAAGACGTTTAGGGGAGGAGGAGAGACGACCAGATCTTACGAAATCAAAAAAGTCGTCAGTGTTGCCAGACCGAGACGAATAACTTTTGGAAGAGAGAAAAAACGGCTCAAATAATATTGAGGAAGACATTATTTCTCTATTTTTTATAGTCAAAAAGTTTATGCCTTAAAATGCAATACAAAGTAAAAATGCAATTCTGTGAGATTATTATACTTCTCCGCAGTTCATTTGTAGCTTCCTTTCCCAAATCCAATGCACCTAGGAGTTGATAAGCCTACGATTCAAAAAACCTCTGAAAAACTCACAAGTTTGGAAACAGATCATGGAAACGGCACATCCCCAAAACCGTCAACCATCAAAGTGAGTACAAATGTAGTTTTTATTACATGAAATTATTCTGTTTTTTATTATCTATATTTCATTGTTATAACTCTATTCATATTTTTTCAGGATGTGCAATCGAAAACGTCATATTCAAAACCAGCCCAAAGTGAAGCCGAAAAAGCACAAAAAAGTTGAATTCCAAAAAGCACAATGCAGAATACCAGAAGAAATTCAGAAATAATTGGCAAGCTTTGATGAATGATATAATGCAAGAAGATCCAAAAATACGAGGAAAACTACGAATTCGAAGCGCCCCTGGTCGCCCTCGAATCGAAGATGATCAGCCAGAACTTCTGGAGGTCTTGACTAAAATTGCGGAATTCGTCGGCGGTGCAGAAGAAAGACGTCGGTCAGAAACGATTGGAAGTTGCAAGACTCTTAATGATCTTGTAGAAAAGCTACAATCGGCAGGATTTTCTATTTCAAAAACTGCGACGTATTTCCGACTTTTACCGAGGAATTCTACTACGGCTGAAGGAAAGAGGCATGTCAAAAGAGTGCCCGTGAAATTGACCAAGGCAACTGCAGATCTGCACAAAAAAGTATTTTTCTTATCTCAAGTATGAATTTATCCAAAATATCTTTTTATTTATTTTCTTTTAATTTAATTTAAATTTTTATATTTAATTCTATTTTTCTCGAACATAATCCTGTATGAATGTAAAATCTGACATCGGGATTCTGGTTGTTTTAACGAATTTTCACGTCAATCTTGGCAATAAGGTTTCCTTTCTTTAAAATCAGATTTATTGAAAGAAGATTATCTTTTTTTAACATGCCACTTTTTTGCCATTTCTGAAGTGCCAGAATTCCCGACCTTCTTTCAGAATAAGTAATTTACTCAATTCTGAAATTTAAAGACTCTTGTTTATAACTAATAAAATATTCGTGAAATATCACAAAAAATCATAGCTTTCTATTTTCATAATTCTAATTATCTGAAAAATTTTTAATTCATTTGTACATTCTTAGAATATTTGGAATATCTAAGTTATTTTACTAAATCCTCTTAAAAATCCATGGAAACTCATAGACAAGAAAATTTCCAGAACTCTAGTAATTCTTATAATTTTCCACAATTCATTTATAAAATTAATGTCATAATATCAATAAAAATAACTGTTTTTTTTCAATATACATGTGTACGGCCCCTAGTTCCTTCCCTCCATATTTCCATACTTCATTTGGAACCTCATCTATACTAGCTGCCTTTCCATCCTTCATTATTTCTAAAACCTTAACTATTTCTTCCCTTGTTATGTCCTCTTCCTCATCTCTTTTTCTACCATATTTTCCTCGCTTTCTAACTTTCCTTTCTACTTCTCCTAACAAATCCAAGAAATATTTCTTCCATTTTACCTTTTTTATATCTTGGTTTAATCTTTTCATTCTTTTTCTTTCTCTATTTACTACTTTCCATATCTCTTCTTCCGTCCTAGCCTTCTCTGCATCTTCCTTAAACCTTTTAATCTCTACCTCTTTCTTTTGATCACACAACTCAGTATACTCTTTCTTTTTTTCCTATATTCTTCCCCATTACTTTTTTCATTTCTCCACCTACCTAGTTTCTCTCTGACCTCTTTTTTTTCTCTTTACAGTCCTCATAACATCCACTTTTATTCCCCCCTTTACTAACTTCATTTTTGTTTATGCACTCTAATCCTATTTTTATTTCTCCTATCATTTTTTCCACCTCCTCATCCACATTTCCCCCTCCTATTTTGCTATTTCTGACATTTTTTCAAACTTTTCTTTTCCTTCCCTTGACCAATCTACCTTTCCTACAGTTTTTACATTTGCTCGCCTTTTATTCATATTTATATTGCTTTCTTGTCCCTCTAAAGTCACTATTTAGGGAAAGTGATCCGAATCAATATAATCACCTATCTAAACTTTCTTCACGTTCTCTCTCACCTCACCATCCACTATCGCATAATCAGTTACTGTGCCCCTTTTATCTCCTGAGCGTGTATATTCACCTTTCTCATTTTCCTCTATATTTCCGTTTAAGATAAACCATCTCAACTCCTCCAAGCTCTTCAACAACTTTTTTTCCTCCCCATTTAGTACCTTATCTTTGGATTTTCTTCCTCTATCTTCTCCCCATTCTCTCCCTCCTCTATCTCCTGTTTTCGCTTTGAAATCCCCACCTATTATCAGCCCAATCTCTTCTTTATTTTCTTCAATAATTTCTCTTATCTCCTTTGCTTTCTCCTGCATATCACCGTTCACATAAACCCCCACTACCTTCCACTTTTCTCCTCAAATCTTTACCTCTTTTAATATTAATCCTTCTTTTCGTTCTTTCCGCTCTTTCTTACAAGTGTAGATTTAAAATCTACTAAAACAATATCATTAAGGAAAATTTTTTTTTCTCCATTACTGCCAATGCTGGTTTTAATATACCGATATTTACACAAAATTATTCATAAAAATTAATTGAAAATAATTCATTAGTAATATTATTTGATCTAGTACTTGCAATACTTTTAGATAAGAAGTGTAATTCATTTTAAAAAAATCTCCATAATGAAAAAACGAAATTTTTTCTAATTGATATTTATTTTAGTAAATCCTTATTCTACTAGCAAAGAAAAAAAATTTCTTTTTATACTTTTTTGCTTCAGTGCATATGTTTGGAGATAATCAAACTTGAAAAAAGCGATGTTTTTAACAAAAAACGTCATAACTTCTGAACGGCTTGATAAAATGGATCTTGTCGCACTTATTTGGAATAGGATAAAAATATGTATCGTTTCTAACCAATTTTTTTTCAAATCCGCTTAGTGGTTCAAAAATTACAGACAGTTTTTCGCGGGGAAACAAATTGTTATAAAATGGTTCGTATTTATAATGCAAAAACGCAATTTCAATATTTTTCGGACAAAATAAACAGGATTTGAAAATTTTCGCTTGATAACTTAAAACCACTTTGGAATTTTTGAGAAACATCCATTTTGCACGAAGATATAAACTAAGAATTATAACTGATTTTTTTTGCCATAACCTATTGCACACAACTGTATGTGCTTGTAGATTTAACACTTTTATGGTTATAAAGTTAGCACAACAACATTAAAATATCCAGCTTACGTTTAATGGAGTCGTTTCTTTATCGCGTGGTCATGTTAGCAAACCAAGTTTTGTCACTTGGACGGAAAAACTCAACAAGTTTTTGAGTTTTAAAAATTGGAGTAATAAGTTCTATTTGCACAACAAATTTTAATTATTATTTTTTTAAATCCTTTTATGAATTGTTCGGGTGTCGTTTGATCGCTTTCGGAAACTCTTTTGACGTTTGGACGTCGATTATTATCGAAGAAAAAAGTAAGTAGCCCATACTCGCGTGAGGCAACTTCCCAAGTAGTAGTGCCCTTCTTTGGTCAGCCATCTCCTTAAATAGAATATTAGTCAGAAATGCTAACAAATCAATTTAAAAAAAATCACATTTTTAGAAGACATGCAATATTTTGACCTTTTTTTACATTTCTGTGAAAAGGGGCTAAATTTCGACTTCTCAGGCGTAAAAAGTGACTTTTATGCAAATGATAAACCATTATATATTATCTGCTAACACGTATTTTGTTGTTTTTGAACTCATCACTGAAAAAACTGTGTTTACAAAAATGTCCAAAAATGAAAAAATGTTAGATTATTTTGAACATTTCAAAAATGATAAAGTTAGGAAAATTAACAAAGCGTCTAAATTGTATTAAATCTTATTAAATTGTTCAATTATGAAACTGTTCAAAGTTTCGAAAATTATAAATATTTCAAAATCCTTTAAAAATGCTAAAAAAATTTAAATAATCAAAATTTCTAAAATTTCTAAGCTCTTCAAAATTTTTAAAATCATCACAATTTTTAAAATTAGAAGAACTTCTAAAATTTATAAAATTACTAAAGTTTATACAATTTTCAAAATTTAAAAGGTTATTAAAATTTTTGAAATAATAAAAAAATTCTTTAACTTTTCAAAAAGTCTAAAATTATTTTAAGATGTTGAATTTTTAAAATTTATATAACTAACAACATTTTTGAAATTATAAAATTTCTAAAATATATAAAAATCATTAAGCTTTGTAAAATTATGAAAATTTGCAAAATTATGAAAATTTCTAAAGTGTTGGAAACATCTAAAATTTATGAAACGTTCTAAATTTTTTAAAGTATCCAGATTTATAAAATTAGCAAATTTCTAAAATTTCTAATGTCAAATATTTTAAAATTTCTAAATTTTTGTGAATTCTGAAATTCTTCAGAATTTTTTTTTTTGATTTTATAGTTTTCGAAGATTTTAGAAATTATAATTTTAAAAATTTTCTTCATTGGGAATAGAGATAAGTAAAATTTTTGTGTTTTAAATTTTTTGAAATTTTCGAAACAAAAGTTTTTGCTGTGAGGGTTTTTATTATCGCCAAATGCATCCTAATAAATATATAATGTTTAATCATTGGCTTATTAAGTTACTTTTTACTTTAGAAAAATAGGACTTTAGTCCCGCTTCACAGAAATGAACAAGGAGTGAAATCATGCATGTCTTATAAAACATTGATTTAAAAAAAAATTTCTGGTCGGGATTTCTGACTCATCATATTCTATTTAAGTACATGGCTGAACAAATAAGATAACGACTACTTAAGAAAATACAACTCGCGAGTATGGACTTTACTCGATAACTCGCACACACACGACGTGCAAACGTAGTATCTTTTTGAGTTTTTTCGCCCAAACGACGAAATTTTATATTTCAATATGCCATTTTTTGAATTCAAATACGATTTTGGAATTTAAAATATTTAATCAAATTAATGTAAAACCAATCAGCTCATTTAAATGTTTCATCTCTCTAAAAATTATGTCTACAAATGAAAGGGGCGAGCAGATGACATTCACAAAGACATATATAAAAGAATAATTTAATTTTTTAATATGATATAAAGACAACGCTGTCGAATTCAATAACTGAATTTATTTTATTTCAATTAATTATTTTTAATTGCAAAATTTTAGTCTGAAATTTGAAAAATCATCAATTTTATTACCAAATTTTTCTACCATACTAATCATGTAGAAAAACTTGTTTCTAAAAATTTATAAGAATATAAATTAAAAATTAAGTTATGAGCTCACATGGAATCGAATTTGTAGATATTGCTCAAAAGAAAATTTTTCTTGATGTACATTTTATTATATCTTGTCTCTTGTTACAAAAAATAATGTGTTTATTTTTCACTTTATTTTTTACGATTGAAGAGAAAACTACGCATCCTATCGAAAAATGTTTGATAAAAAGTTTGTATTACTTTTGATGTCGTTTTTTGTGAATAAAAAAAACTATGTGTCCATTTGGGGAATAATTCATAACAAATTAGTAGATCTTTTTAGGTAAATAATTATTGTGCATTATTTTTTTGTATTTTGCTCAGTTTGACTGAAAAATAGAATTTTGGTTTTTTCATTATTTTTTTTTGTCTTTAAGATCAGAACCATCGGTAAAAATTTTTCTTCTTCGTTTCTCAAAATATGTGCCAGGGCACAATTCACTTCGATTACTCTGCAAAAATTATTCATTATACAGGTGACGTGGATCTAAAGAAATCCACGATATTAATTTTTTACAGGAAACTTATACTTCTGTTATGACTAGAATGTAAAAATGTATCCTTTATAAAATAGTTAAACTTTACATCAATCAGTGGATTTTGCTACTGAAAAAATTAATTTTGAATCAAGAAGATTAATTTTTTACCCAAAACAGAAGAATTTCTTACAAAATAAATAAATTTTCAAATAGAAAAGATCAATTTTCAATTTGAAACATCAACATGTAGCTAAAAATAAAATAACTACATTTCTAGAAAAATACTTTTTAACTAAAATGATGTATTAAAAAAAACGAATTTCCAAAAAAATATTTTAACATTTAACCAAATATTCGAAGTTTTAAGCAGGAAGTTTTTTTTTACCAAGAAAACGACTAATTGTCCACCAGAACAAATTAACTATAAAAAAATACATTAATTTAAGACCTAGTATTTAAATTTTCAACTAGAAATATTACTTTACATCGAAGCAGTATTCTTAACAAAAAGGATCAATATTTAAAAAAATAGCTGTGAATTCGATCTCGAGTGTTTCTACTTTAATTGTATTTATATTTATATGGTGATCATTACACGAGCACTTTGCTTCCCGTTTGCAAATATATTTGCTTTATTATAGACGAACCATTTGTGATTTTTTAAACAATAGAAAAACTAAAGTTTTTATTTTAATCAATTTAAGAACAGAAATTTACAAAGAAAAAAGAAAATTACAAAATAATACAAAAAAATGAAATACCATGACAAATCAGACAAGTCAAATTTTGTATTTAAGGTGGTAATTTTTCGAGCTGGAAAAGGGAGGGGGAAATTCTGTCGCACCCTATCCCTTTCTCAGCTTTATGATAATATAATTTAAGTCAAGATTAAGTTGTCAATTAAAAAACTAATAAGAACATTTTTTAAAAAATGTAAGTAATACTATTCCAATCCCTATCAGTTTCGATCAAAATTATTCCATTTCCAAATTTATAATCAAAACTTCCTTTCTATCCTCATATCAAATTTGATTTATGTTGATGAAAAAAGTTTTTCTGCTTGAAACAGATGTTTCAAAGATTGCGAATGAGCATAATTTCCTTACTCTTCAATAAACTGTATCAATATCATAGGTCAATCGAATCGTCTCGAATCAAGAAGTCTCTTATATTCTAGCATTAACTTTGAATTATGTTAATAAAAAAAGTTGCACTATAAAAACCCGATTTTTTAATATTAATAAGTTCTAACAAAATCCAAGAAATATTTTTTTACAATTCTTCAATAAGTGGTGAAAATAGGTTCTAAACATTTAAAAAAATTATCTGAAACCGTTTTTAAGTAATCGTTCCCATCCAAAAATGTGTGACAGCCACACACGCATCCACACATCCAAAAATACACACGCATCCCGACCATAGTTTGGAACATGTTATTAAAAAATTTGTAATTGGTGAATATTTGATTAAATAAATAAAAATAATTCGAAAATATCACCTTTACAAAAATCAGTTTTGGAAAAAAACATATGTTATTGTTCAAATAACACAGCTACACAATAAGAATTTTGCGGAGCCAAAAAATCGAAAAAAAAGCAAAATTTTGGAACATTCTGTTACCAGTTTTTTTTTATTTGACCTTGAATTTTTAGTCAAGTTTGAATTTTTTAAGTTGGCTACTTAGCATTTTGCATTGTTTTTTCAAGCTGTTGAGTTGATCTTTTACAGCTTTTATGTTAAAAGATATTTTCTTAAAGACATTAACTACAGTGACGTCAAAATTTTTATTTATAATTGTCTATTACACAAAATATACTTTAGAATTTACAAAAATAAATTTGTTGATAAAAGTCTCATTTACTTATAAATAATTTGAGATAAATTGAAAAAAAACGCTGGAAAAATATGATGTAATTCTTATAATACACAATGCTAAAAGGTTTTCTCAAGATTAGGTCACAAGACACATTTTTTTTAAAGTTAATTAACAATCAAATATCAATAACTATGATAAGATTTACATAATATTTCTTCCAGAGTGTCTCTCCAAGAGTAATATAGGACAACGTGGGATGGAAAATTTTGTATGAGTAAAAAAATCTCAAAATGTTTATAAATAAATTAATTTTTTATTCAAAAATTCATTTTTGTAAATAATAAAGCATATTTCTGTGATAGACATTCACAAATAATAATTTTGAACTCGCAGTTGTTAATATCCCTGTAGCTGTTTACGAGAAAAATATGTTTTGTTAAAACATTACAATTTTCTTGTTATTAACTTTTACAACCAATTTTTTTTCCACGTCAGTTTCAGAAAATATCTTTTAAAATGAAAGCTATCAAAACATCTACTCAACAGGTTAAACAAAAAATTTCAAATGCTAATTAGATAATAAAATTGTGCGTTTGTGAAACTAAATACAGTTTGTCATTAACAAATTTTTCCCTCTGAAATTCCACATTTATTAAATGAATAGAAATTATATTTTGTATGGGTGCTTCTTCCTAAAGTTAATCAACTTTTAATCAGATTTGGCAGAGATGCGAGGGGGAGGGGGGATTGTAGAAAAAGTGCCTTACATAATTTGTGGATAAGAGGAAATTATTATTTTTCATTTATTTATTATTATTTCTTAAATGTAAAATTATTAAAGTTTAAATTAATGCTTTTATTATTAGGTATTACTGCTATTACTATTTGCTAAATTAGAAGCATTATTATTACAATAATTCTTAAAATAAAATATTTTTTCACATAAAATTACTCGAAACCCCGAAAACTCATAATCTTCTTGGCTTACCTCAAAGTTATTAATTCTATTAAAAAGATTTTAACAAAAAGTCTTAGATCTGTTTGAAATAAATATTTTTTTGTCTTAATTTTTTCTTTTACAAAACTCTTTTTGAGAAAAACTGAAAAAAGTGAAGGGAAATCTTCAGATATTTTTCGAAATCTGCTGCTATTTTTAATTTTACATTCTAATATTGGGTAGCTTTCATTCGGCAGACTTAGCTTGTCATTTATGTAAAATTGAACAAAAATTTGATTATTCTAAAAATAATTTTTGTATAATTTTACACGAATAACGAGATAAAATTAATGAATAAAAGCTACGCAATATTAGTATAGGAAATTATAAATTACAACACGTTTTGAAAAATATCTAAATAATTATTTTAACTTTTTTCAGTTTTCTCTGATAAAAATTTTTCTCAGTGAAAAAAATTACACAAAAAAAAGTATTTGAGAGAAAAAGTACTTTTACCCATTATTATTTGGATGAATTTTTTACTTGTTTGTATTCTTCTATCTTTCGTTATATTTAATTGTAGTATTAATATTTTACAAGAAAACATGCTAGAATTTATCATTTTTTATCAGGCGATTATTTTATGTTAAACTATGCAAGCGATTGCTTTTACAAAAAAGCTTTTGAGTTTTAACATTAGAATATTAAGATGTCACTCAGACATTATTTATTTAATAATTTATTATAATTGTTGTATTTAGCTCTTATAATAATTTATTTTATTTTATTAAATTAATTAGAATCTAGGAAAATATGAAAAATGGGTTCTAAATAAAAGTAGACAATAAGTTTCAGAGCTTTTATTAATTTAACGAAATTCTTGAATTTTCAACAAAATAATTAGTTTTTGACGTAATAGTTGATTTTTCAACATAAGAACATATATTCATAAGCAAAAAATGTCATTGTTTACAGTTTAATAAAAAAAGATGAAATTTATACAAAGAAAAGGAATTGAAAACCAAAAAGTTTAATTTTTAACAAATAAAGATTTTCCAGTCAAGAAGTATATAAAAGGTTATACATATTTTTAAACCTTTAAGCCAAAAGACGAATTTTCTCTACAAAAATTGAAGTTTTTAAACACAAGATATAAATTTTTGCCAAAAAATGATTTAAAAAAAAAACTGATACATTTCTACCCAACAAAAATTAAATTTTAAACATTTTCTACTATACAGTTAAACTTTAAACCAAACGCATAGGCTTTCAATAAAAAATTTACCAATTAATTTTACTTTTACCTAAGTAGTTGAATTTTTAATTAAAAAAGATTATGTAGAATCTGTATCGAAAAAGTTGAAATTTCTAAAAAAATAAAATAAAATTTCTACTATATTAAAGCAGATAAATTCTGAAATCTTAAAGATAAATTTACATGAAAATAGTTAAATTTTCTCTTAAAAAAGATTTTAGTTGACTCTTTAATATTAAAACATGAATTTTCTAACCAAAAATAATTTTCTTCAAACAAAATTGAATTTTCCATCCAAAAAGACGAATTTTCCAACCAAAAAGTATATGAAACTTTAATCAAAACAGTTCAATTATCTACCAAATATTTGCATTTTGACCCGAGAAAGATGAAAATTGTACTAAAACAGAGGAATTTTTAATAAAAAACAATTTTATTTTAAATTTGAACTTCGTTCGAAAAAGATCTTACTTCATTTTTCAGCACCAACATATAACTTTTTAATAAAAAGTAAATTTTCAACGACATAGTTAAATTTTCAACAAAACAGACGATTTTTCAAATGAAAAGTATGACTTTTAAACCAGATGTTTTCATTTTTATGCAAATAGTTATGTTTTTGCCAAAAAAATATAAAATTTCTCTTAAAACAGATGAACCTCCATTAAAGGAAAGAATTTTTTTAAATAGATGAGTTTTCATCCAGAAAAGATTTCAGTTCTCTTTTTAACTCCAAAATATTAAATTTAAACAAAAACTTATTTTTCTACAAAATAGTCCAATTTTCAAAAAACAGCAACATTTGAACTAAAAAGTATGACTTTTCAACAGAATTGTTTAATTTTCAACCAAACAGTTGAATTAATAATAAAGAAAGATGTTATTTCTAATAAAGTAGGTAAAATTTAAAATCAAAAAGAAAAACTTTCAAAAAAGAGTTTAATTTTTAATCGAACAGTTGCATTTTTGTTCAAGAAAGATAAATTTTTTCACCAAAATAATAATTGTAAACAAGAAGTTTATTTTTTTTCCTATTTCTCGAATTTTTAACCAAAAAGTATGACTTTTAAACAAAATTATTTTATCCAAGAAAAATGAGAATTCTGCTAAACAGGTGAATTTTTAAATAAAAAAGACAAATAAAAAAACTATTAAAATTTTCATTCAAAAAGATTTCAATTGACTTTTTAACAAAAAAAATACTCATTTTGAACAAGAAGCCAATTTTGTAGCAAAAATTTAAATTTTCAACAAAACAGTTTCACTCTTATCCAAGAAAGATAAAATATTTCTCATAAAAAAGATGAACTTTTAAACCAAAATTAATTTTCATCAAAAAAATATTTCAGTTAACTTATCAGAAAAAAATATTTGCAACCAAAAAGGATGTCTTTTCAAGAAAATTGTTGAATTTTCTCTTGCGCTGTTACGTAATTTAAATCCGGTCTAAAAAAATTGTTTAACTCCTCGATAAAATACTTGTTTCAAATAGAATGTTTTCTTTTAATTCGAAGGCTCAAAATCATTGAACTGAAGAAATATTTTTCTTAATTTTTTTCCTTCCAAAGAAATGGCGCCAAAGAAATTATTTTTTTAAATCAATAAATAAGTTTTTAGGCATCCAAACAATATTCAGTACAATTAAGTAAACGGTTTTTGTGCTTGAAGCAAATGTAATTAAAGAAATAAGATTTTTTGTATCCAAGATTTTCTTCAGTGTGGGCGACGGCGACGAGTTGGTTCAGGAGCAGGTACAGCAAGGGGTTCAGGAACAGCTTTACTTTTGAAAAATTTCCACTTTCCTTGAGCAGTGAATAATGCAATTCTTTTTTTATTTCTTTTCCAAATATTACCTGGTGCAGGTTGTACTAGGATCGGCGCTCTATCTTCATCTGTAAAAAGAGTATAGGCATTACGATTTGTCTTTTTTATTCCAAAGATTGTTCATTGTTTTATAAAAAAATTATTTAAAATTTTAAATCTTTAAATTTAAACTATTCTAAACAAATATTCAAAATTACATATCTTCAAAATATAGAAATCGAAAATATAGTTCTTCAAAATTCTAGAATTTTAAATCTATTTCTTTAAAATTCTAGAACATTAATTCTAGATCTTTAAAATTCTAGAACTTTAAATTGTGAATCTTTAAAATTCAAGCTTTATTAATTTTGAGAATTTCACAATATAAAATGTTACCAGTTTTAACGTTTACAATTGAAAAATCTGTAATTCTGATATTTTATATTTGAATTTTTCCTAATGAAGAACATTTAAAATTAAATAGTTTGCAATTGTAAATCTTAAAAGTGGATCCATTAACAAAAACATTGATCTTTAATTGCAGATTTTTAACATAGCCTTGTTGCAAAATGATTTTCTACGTTTCTTGATTTTTAACTCTAAACATATTAAAAAATTCAAACAAACTATTTATTTTGAACTTGAAAAAAATGTTCCCAAAGAGAATACAATTTTGAACAGCCATTTGATAGCATACTATAAAAAAAAAAAATTCTTAGAAATGTCAGAATTATAAATTTGGATGATCTTAGTGTAAAAGATTAAAAACGATAATTTTCACATTAGCTTGGTCCAAATTTATGCATGTAAAAATTTACCTTTCTATTTTTGCCGATACCCCCCCCCCTCGATTTGTTCTTTTTTTGGTAAAAGAAATAGTTTAATTTTTGTTTTCATTGTTAGTCTGTGCCCTCGGGCATTTGAAATTAACTAGGAGTTTTAAATCAAAAAAGCTCAATTTTCTAAAAATTGTAAAAAGAAGTGATTTTTATCAACATTTTGTGAATTAAAGTATGGTCACCTCTTAAGGAGTATTTAAGGAATACATAATTTATTATGACTGGGAAATACCCAAGAAATGCGAAATAGCCATTATTTATCACGAATTTCCAAGTATTTTGTCAATAATATCATACTGTCTAAACGATTTCTCTCCCATTTTTAATCTGAAAAAGGTATTCTTATTCAGCATAAATTATACAGCGTTGATGAATGATCATATATTTAAACAATTTTTTTCCATAAAATCGTAAAAAGTTATTATTTTCTTGAAATAATGACGGAATTGGAGAATTTCGAGAGCAATATACTTTTAAAGGATATTTGGCAATTATTTAAACAATTTTTATTTGTGTAAACAATTTTATTCCTTGCAAAGTGAGGAACGTTATTGTTTTCTAAAATTAATTACACAACTGACGGGTGTTGATAGCAATATTTTTTCTCTAAACGACATTTAGCAATTTTTTAAACAATACTTTTCTCTGTAAATTGTGAAAAGTTATTCTTTTCTGCAATTGATGATATAATGAACCATTACTAAGGATAATATTATTTTTCTTACGTTATTTTGCAATTATATAAACAACTAATAATCATTCACTTGCACCCTATATTATTTAAATGATAATAATTTGTTTAAAAAATAGAAATATCGTTTTAGATCACGCAGCAATTCATCACCAAAGCTATACATCCGACTTTGTTGCTCCGCTTGTGCTGAACATGTAAGAAAAATAGTTAAAGTTAGTAATTATTTTATAAATATTTTAGACAATTATCGCTCATACATGTAGTCTTACGGTCAATGTGAATTTAAATAAAAATTTCCAAAAAACGTGTAAAGGACATATTTATTTTCTAAAAGAAGTCCTTATCCTCGACGTTTCGACCAACAATGCGAGTCATTTACAAAATTCGATAACACAAATCCATAACTTAAAAGGAAGAAATTTTAAATTCATACAATTTTTTGCGTTGCCATTAAAATATGAGTTTCACAAAAATAAAATAGTTATTATCACACCTAAGTCAAAAAACATTGAAGAATTTATAAACAAATCCTTCTTTAGAAAAAACAGTCAAAGTTATAGTATTTTTCTAATGAAGCCTCAAAGATTTTGTCTAGGCTTTAATAATTTCTAAAAGTGTTACATTGTAATGGTATAATGTTTGCAGATGGACAATACAAAATAAACTGACATTTTTTAAATTGTTCAATGTATTTTTGATTTAGGTATGATAATAACTTTTTTTTTGTAAATCTCGTATTTTAATGACGGTGCAAAAAATTATGTTACTTTTAAATTTCTTTTATATTAGAGATTTACTTTACCTACTCTTTAAAAAAACCCGCAGCGTTAGGCGAAACGTTAAGGATGATGATTTCTTTTAGATAATAGGTATGTCTTTACTTAGAACTACTAAATTGTGTGGAATTGTAAGTCTACTAATAATAAACCTTTTTCTCTGGCTTTTTAAATTTTTTGGCTGTCCGCAAACTTTCCTAAAAATTTCTATTAAAGGCATTATTCCACAACCGCCAGTATTTTTTTTTATTAAACGGAGTTGGCCTTTAGGAAATTTTTTAAATAATTTATACGAATGCGCGATTTATGTAATGCCTTATGTAAAAAATTAATAACTTTTGTTAAAACAATAAAGTTTTAAAAACAGAAAAAGCTGCGATATGTTTATCTCTAGAAAAAAACGCGCAATTAAATTTTCAATAAGAATGTTCACTTTTGAACTCAAAACTCGATACTGGTTCGAAAGTTATCCGAAGGTCAATGCCATTCAGAAGAAAACTTTATCGGCTGTTTGAAATGAAATTTTGGTTTTTTCCGAAAGCCAAAATTAGTTTCCACGTTAACAAAAATTATAATATTCCTGTATGTTGTGCCCTCGGATTACGTTGTGATTGACTTCCTACTGGAAGTCGTGGCGTTCTTTGACTAAAATCTGGAAGCAATAATATAGCGATTTTTATTCAAGAATTTTTCCAATATTCCTCAAAAGTTCCGCAAGAAAAATAGCTCAGATATGATTCTGAAGTCAGTAAATTTCAACACATTCAAAATAGCTTTAATGATACGGCACGTTGCATGCAGTCTTTTTCAAAGATTTTTTTGGTGTGGCTTTCAAACCTATACAGGAAAAATGACTAATACGAATTCTGAACACACACTGTATTTTTTTCACCTATAATAAACCGTAAAAA